>NC_068438.1:33515741-33728241 GCF_023373465.1 Oncorhynchus keta | reverse complement strand
TGAAGTGGTTGTATATAATATTAAGCAGTGACAGGGTGAAGTGGTTGTATATATTATTAAGCAGTAACAGAAGTGGTTGTATGTACAGTACATTGCAAAAGTGTTCATCACCCTTGGCGTTTTTCCTGTTTTATTGCTTTACAACCTGTAATTTAAATGAGTTTTGGGGGGATTTCATGTAATGGACATACACAACCAAAATATTTAAAAAACGGAAAAGTGGTCTGTGCATATCTATTCACCCCCTTTGCCCCTACGTAAGATCTGGTGCAACCAATTACCTTCCGAAGTCACATAATTAGTTAAATAAAGTCCACCTGTGTACAATCTAAGTGTCACATAATCTGTCACGTGATCTCAGTATGTATACACCTGTTCTGAAAGGCCCCAAATTCTGCAACACCACTAAGCAAGGGGCACCACCAAGCAAGGTGCACCATGAAGGGAAGGAGCTCTCCAAACAGGTCAGGGACAAAGTTGTGGAGAAGTACAGATCAGGGTTGGGTTATAAAAAAATATCAGAAACGTTTGGAGCACCATTAAATCCATTGTTAAAAAATGGAAAGAATATGGCACCACAGTAAACCTGCCCAGAGAGGGCCACCCACCAAACCTCACAGACCAGACAAGGAGGGCATTAATAAGAGAGGCAACAAAGAGACAAAATGTAGCTCTGAAAGAGCTGCAGAGCTCCACAGCGGAGATTGGAGCATCTGTCCATAGGACCACTTTAAGCCTTACAATCCACAGAGCTGGGTTGAACGGAAGAGTGTCCAGAAAAAAGCCATCACTTAAAGATAAAAATAACCAAACACTTTTGGTGTTTGCCAAAAGGCATGTGGGAGACTCACCAAATATATGGAAGAAGGTACTCTGGTCAGACGAGACTGAAATTGAGCTTTTTGGCCATCAAGGAAAACGCTATGTCTGGCGCAAACCCAACACCTCTCATCACCCCAAGAATACCATCCCCACAGTGAAGCTTGGTGGTGGCAGCATCATGCTGTCGGGATGTTTTTCATCGGCAGGGACTGGGAAGCTGGTCAGAATTGAAGGAATGATGGATGGTGCTAAATGCAGGGAAATTCTTGAGGGAAACCTGTTTCAGTCTTCCAGAGACTTGAGAGTGGGATTGAGGTTCACCTTCCAGCAGGACAATGACCCTAAGCATATTGCCAAAGCAACACTCAGGTGATATAACGGGAAACATTTAAATGTCTTGGAATGGCCTAGAGACATACCCCAAGAGACTTGCAGCTGTTATTGCTGCAAAAGGTGGCTCTACAAGTATTGACTTTGGGGGGGGGGGGGTGAAAAATTATGAAGTTTTTTTGTCTTATTTCTTGTTTGTTTCACAATTAAAAATATGTTGCATCTTCAAATGGGTAGGCATGTGTAAATCAAATGATACAAACCCCCCAAAACTCAATTTTAATTCCGGGTTGTAAGGCTACAAAATAGGAAAAATGAGAGCCGGAGAGGGATAGACAGAGAGAGAGAGGGAGTGGGAGAGTGAGGGAGGGAGGTAGGAGGTAGAGGGAGAGAGAGGGGGAGACAGAGACGGAGACAGAGACGGAGACAAAGGGGAAGAGGGAGAGGGAGAGGGAGAGGGAGAGGAGAGGGAGAGGGAGAGGGAGAGGGAGAGGGACATTTCCTTCATTGTGTTCTATAGATTATTTTGGCACTCCCTTGTTTTTGAACATTATTGCTTTTTGAGTCAGGATTGAATGTTCTGATAGACATATAGTTCAGACTGAAACTTTGCAACCCCTTTTTACTGTTTAATTGTGGATTCAGCCCATGGCCCTGGGTGGGTTCGCGGTGCTGGGGGTCAGACTGGGAGAGTGTGCCCTGTGTTTCAAACACCCTATCAGGACCTTATAGTCTGGGCAGGGAGGGGAAGGAAGGAAGGAGGGAGAGAAGGTGAGGAGAGAGAACACAGAGGTGGGTACAGAGGGATAGAGATTGGAGGACCAATGTGAAGCTAATAAATGGAAAAGAGGGGGGACAAGTATTGAAAGAGAGGGATGTAAAGGGGAGTGTAGGAGAGAGTTTTGTTTTAGCCAGCTAATGTTCTGCCAGAGAAGCACAAAGCACTTTGAGGTGAGAAGCAGTTATTCCTCTAAAGTTTGTCTTCAATCAAATCTTTTTCTCCTGACTATATGTTCAGCTGCCTGCAATCAGTCAAGGCTTTTCATTTCACTCTAATATCTCTTTTTCTGATATGTTTCAATGTGATTAGCACCTTTCGCCATGCTAATTGAAAAGCCACTCCCTGCGTGTAATCAATATTACACAGTTCAACATGGAGAGGAGATGATTATGGACACTGTACACACACACCAAAATACACACACAAATCGGCATTCCCACACACACACGCACACACACACACATACATACGCTCTTGCTTTCAGGTGTCTGTTTGAGAGTGGATTATTTTAATGCAGCAGCTTGCTGAAGGACATCCATTATTTTCCCTCCAGTTTTGAAGTTGCCCTGTTTAAACTATTCACACCATTTTCCTTCTTCATTATTATGTATCTTTTTTTACAACACATCATTCTCTCTAATCAGTAACAGTAAATACAGATATGGAAATGCTAAAGCTGAATAATTGAAAAGCATTTCCATTTTTATGACTTGAAAAGCGAGAGTTAGAAGCAGGCAGCTTAGTCGAAGGCCTATTGTTAAAGCCAGAGTCACGATCACGATCACTCGCTCACGATCACTTGCTCACGATCACTCGCTCACCTTGTGTGGCAATTAGTAGTTTCATCGAGCCGCGTTGTAACCGAAGTGGCTTTCTGAGCTAAACACCTGGTAATCGCAGCACTTTCGAACAAATTCAATTAGCTGTCATTACCTTTTAGGACTGGGTTGGGGTGATGTAGAGTTGGAAAACATGACTGAGAAAATGAGTGCTTTGTTAATATCATTCTACTTGAGACATAGCGTAAATGAAAGGGCTAAAATGAACGACCAATCGGTCCCGGCATTTTTACATGGAATGCCACATCAGGCCGCCGTTCCCCTCCTCCTCCTCAATTTTCCTTGGGATGAATTGCTCACCAAATGAAAAAGATGACAAATGATGAAGCCCACTTTCAGGAACGGCAGGTGGTGGGCTGGAAATCCAACACAATGAAGAATCCTGTCTATATCTGGGGTTGTGTCAGGAGGAGTAACATTTTCACAAATCCCCCTCAGATTGAAAGTGTAGTTAGGTTACTGAGGGGGACTATTGTTTTGTGTCCACCAATATCTCCTTTTCAATGACCTCATCCACAGGGGCCTGTGTTTTCTGATTGGAACACCAAACACACTTCGTATTTTTTTCCTGAATGGACGGAAATAAAGAACTGACATACTGTAAATGCACTGAACAGAAGTGACAGAACATCGACAGAGTAGCTCTGAGTTTTAACGTCGCCAAAAGAAAAATGTAAAATCAGAGAGACACTAATCCTGATAAGGATGATGATTATTCATGACCATGATGACTATTGTCTAGTATATCCTAGGTTGCCATGATTGCATAGCCTCATGCAATCTCACCTTCCCAATAAGACTTGAGGTTAACTGTCACCTCTAGAGCAATGAGGGATCTTTTTGCTCTATTTGCAGTAGCTTAGGGGTGTGATGTTGTGATCATGATATGGTGATCCCGGGGGAGTAGCTGTATCCAGTACATTCGGAAAGTATTCAGGCGCCTTGACTTTTTCCACATTTTCTTATGTTACAGTCTTATTCTAAAATAGATTCAATATGTTTTTCCCTCATCAATCTACACACAATACACCGTAGTGACAAAGTGAAAACAAGTTACTCTACATTTTTGCAAATGTATTCAAAATTAAAAACATAAATACTTTATTTACATAAGTATTCAGACCCTTGGCGATGAGACTCGAAATTGAGCTCAGGTGCGTCCTGTTCCATTGATCATCCTTCAGATGTTTCTACAACTTGATTGGACATGATTTGGAAAGGCACACACCTGTCTATATAAGGTCCCACCGTTGACAGTGCATGTCAGAGAAAAGGATCTGTCTGTAGAGCTCCGAAACAGGATTGTGTTGTGGCACAGATCTGGGGAAGGGTACCAAAAAATGTCTGCAGCATTGAAGGTCCCCAAGAACACAGTGGCCTCCATCAGTCTTAAATGGAAGACGTTTGGAACGACCAAGACTCTTCCTAGAGCTGGCCGCCCGGTCAAACTGAGCAATTGGGGGAGAAGGGCCTTGGTCAGGGAGGTGACCAAGAACCCGAAGGTCACTCTGAAAGGGCTCTTGAGTTCCTCTGTGGAGATGGGAGAACCTTCCAGAAGGACAACCATCTCTGCAGCACTCCACCAATCAGACCTTTTACGGTAGAGTGGCCAGACGGAAGCCACTCCTCAGTAAAAGGCACATGACAGCCCGCTTGGAGTTTGCCAAAAGGCACTTAAAGACTCTCATACCATGAGAAACAAGATTCGCTGGTCTGATAAAACCAAGATTGAACTCTTTTGCCTGAATGCCAAGGGTCACGCCTGGAGGAAACCTGGCACCATCCCTACAGTGAAGCATGGTGGTGGCAGCATCATGCTGAGGGTAGGTTATTCAATGGCAGGAACTGGGAGACTAATCAGGATCAAAGCATAGATTAACAGAGCAAAGTACAGAGACATCCTTGATGAAAACTCAGGACCTCAGACTGGCGAAGGTTCAACTTCCAACAGGACAACGTCCCTAAGCACACAGCCAAGACAATGCAGGAGTGGCTTCAGGACAAGTTTCTGAATATCCTTGAGTGGCCCAGCTAGAGCCCGGACTTGAACCCAATCGAACATCTCTGGAGAGACCTGAAAATAGCTGTGCAGCAACCCTCCCCATCCACCCTGACAGAGCTTGAGAGGATATGCAGAGAAGAATGGGAGAAAATCCACAAATACAGGTGTGGCAAACTTGTAGCATCATAACCAAGAAGAATCAAGGCTGTAATCGCTGCCAAAGGTGCTTCAACAAAGTACTGAGTATAGGTTCTGAAAATGTACTGTATGTAATATTTCAGTTAATATATTTTTTAATACATTTCTAAAATGTCTAAAAACCTGTTTTTGCTTTGTCATTATGGGGTATTGCTGTTATATTGATGATGGGAAAAAACAATTTAATCAATTTTAGAATAAAGATGTAACGTAACAAAAATTTAAAAAGTCAAGGGGTCTGAATACTTTCCGAATACACTGTACATCAATAAAATAGCATTAGTCTTCCCATGAGTTTCAGGTCAATAAGCATTACACAGACTTTGAACATGACATCAGTGCAGTAAACTTGGATTGCACTTATTCTCCCTCTCCTCTTCTCCTACTTCCAGACTCGGAGGTCCATAAAGTGTTTGTGTGTGTGTGTGTGTGTGCGTGCACATGCATGCTTGCGTGTGTGCGTTTGTGCGACCACATGGATTTGAATGAATAATTGAGGGCATGATGGAGTGTGTGCTTGAAGTGTGTACTGTAAGACTTCATTATCATCTCTCTTGAGCTGAGTGTCATGAGAGAAAGTGTAAAACTTTTGAGAGGCACAAACAGCCATTTTGTGCGGAGAAAAAGGAAAAGATTTGTTGCCTCTATTTAGATCTATGGAGCCCAGCTGGATGTGATACCTTGATGCAGGTTGAAATATATTTATTACTCCTGAGCTCTTGAATTCATTAGCTCACTCCGGGGGATCGGTTAGAATGCCTCTGTGTGTTTTTATGATTCAAAAGGAAACTTATTCTGAGTTTGGAATCACAAGTGATTATAAATCCATTCCAATTAGGGGCAATTACAATGTGAGCTAAAATAACACAGGAGAGTGGTTCTCTACTCTCACATCATCCCCCTCAGCACACAGAAAAAAAGAAAAACACTAACCTGACTGACAATCATAGACTTCAGTTTGAATATTGACATCAGGTTTATTTATTTATTTTTAAGTAAAAATAAATCACAAACATCAAAATCGAAGAGTGTGTTAAGATGTGTATTTCTCACAGAGGCATAAAGACTATTATTCTTCCAATGCAAAACAATAAGAGTCAGTGGAGCAACAATGAAGTCCGATTACACAGCTCCTTGATCTCCAATGTGCCTGGAACAGGCAGCGTAGCCTCTAACAGATAAGGAATAAGGAGGAGTATTGCTCTCCTCTCATCCCTCACTGCACTGCCCTTCCTCAGACACACTCACTCACTCTCTCTCTCCCTAAGGATCAACTAATGGGCAGTTTAGCCCGGTGAACTGAAGCCTGAGCTAATGCTAAAGCTAGATTGTGCAGGCTGTGATGTAATGGGCAGTTTAGACGCTGGAGTCAGTCATTCAGGCCCACTCACAGCAGTGCTAAGGTTACGTTGCTGAAGTCCAGGACTCTGGACAACACTCTACTGTACTAGGACATCTGTTGAAAAGCCAATGCTGGGAGGCTTAATAGACACTGGAGTCAGAGCAATGTTGCTTATAATTGACAGAGAGCAAGAGAGAATCTGAGGGCCGTGGCTCTGGGTCTGGTTGACAAAAGAGCTGTGACTCACTCGATAGCAGTGTTCCCTAACTGGAGGCCCCTGGGTGATTTTATTTGGCCCCCAAGTTTTTATTTTTTTATTGTTGGACATAAAACACTGTAAAGACACCAGAAAATCCAAAGAATTCCCACGGATAATGGAGAGATACACTGAGTGTGAAAAACATTAGGAACACCTGCTTTTTCCATGACATAGACCAGGGCTGTCCAATGCTCTTCCTGGAGATCTACCTTCCTGTGGGTTTTCAGTCCAACCCTCTTCCTGGAGATCTACCATCCTGTGGGTTTTCAGTCCAACCCTCTTCCTGGAGATCTACCGTCCTGTGGGTTTTCAGTCCAACCCTCTTCCTGGAGATCTACCGTCCTGTGGGTTTTCAGTCCAACCCTCTTCCTGGAGATCTACCGTCCTGTGGGTTTTCAGTCCAACCCTCTTCCTGGAGATCTACCATCCTGTGGGTTTTCAGTCCAACCCTCTTCCTGGAGATCTACCGTCCTGTGGGTTTTCAGTCCAACCCTCTTCCTGGAGATCAGTCCAACCTTAATTTAACACACCTGATTCTACTAATTAGCTGCTCAACAAGACCTTAACAAGCTAAATCAGATACTCTAAATTAGGGTTGGACTGAAAACCTACAGAACAGTAGATCTCCAGGAAGAGGGCTGGGCAAACCTGACATAGACTGACCAGGTGAATCCAGCTGAAAGCTATGATCCCTTGTTGACATCACCTGTTAAATCCACTTCAATCAGTGTAGATGAAGGGTAGGAGACAAGTTAAAGAAGGATTTTTATGCCTTGAGACAATTGAGACACAGATTGTGTATGTGTGCCATTCAGATTGTGAATGGGCAAGACAAAAGATTTAAGTGCCTTTGAACCGTGTATGGTAGTAGGTGCCAGGTGCACCGGTTTGAGTGTGTCAAGAACTGCAACGCTGCTGGGGTTTTCACGCTCAAGAATGTTCCACCACCCAAAGGACATCCAGACTTGGAGGAAACATCCCTGCATCCCTGTGGAACGCTTTCCACACCTTGTAGTCTCATAGACTAGACGTAACATATTAAATGTTAATCTAGGACATGCGAATTAGTATGATATGTTACGTTTGGTACGGTTACATAAAACAGGTGGTTACTTGAGGCAAAAACTAAAGTAAGGTGGTTGGTCAGGGTGGATGGGTGGGCGTATAATGCAAACATCTAGCAACCCAAAGGTTGCGAGCTTGATTCTGATCACGGACAACTTTAGTATTTTAGCTATTTAGCAACTTTTCAACTAGTTACTACTTTTTAGATCGCTACTTTGCAACTACTTAGCATGTTAGCTTCTCCTAACTGTAACCTTAACCCTTTTAGCTAACCCTTCCCCTAGCCTTAACCTTAACTCTTTAACTTAACTCATAAACTTAACCCCTAACCTTAACCCTAACCCCTAGCTAATGTTAGCCAGCTAGCAAACCTTCAACCTTCATATCATATGTTTTGCAAATTCATAACATACAGTTGGTTGCACAAATTCATAACATATTGTACGTTCTGCAAATTCTTAACATATAATCTGAATTGTAATTCGTAACATATCATACGAATATCATATCATATACATATCATATCATATCATCCACAAATGAATACATACCATACGAAACATACAATATCCTGCTAAATCTCGGATGTACGTACAGAATAATACAAAATGCTCTGAGACCAGGTTGTGTAGAATCCATGCCCTAATGAATTGAGGCTGTTCTGAGGGCAAAAGGGGGTGCAACTGTCACACCCTGACCATAGTTTGCTTTGTATGTTTCTATGTTTTGTTTGGTCAGGGTGTGATCTGAGTGGGCATTCTATGTTGTGTGTCTAGTTTGTCTGTTTTTGTGTTTGGCCTGATATGGTTCTCAATCAGAGGCAGGTGTTAGTCATTGTCTCTGATTGGGAACCATATTTAGGTAGGCTGTTTGGTGTTGGGTTTTGTGGGTGATTGTTCCTGTCTCTGTGTTTGCACCAGATAGGGCTGTTTTGGTTTTTCACATTTCTTGTTTTGTTAGTCTATTCATGTATAGTTTCTTTATTAAAGAACCATGAATAATAACCACGCTGCGTTTTGGTCCGCCTCTCCTTCAGCGCAAGAAAACCGTTACAGCAACTCAATATTAGGAAGCTGTTCCTAATGTTTTGTACACTCAGTGTATGTGATAGTATACAAATATAAGCAAGGTTTGAAATGAGTGTTTTAGTCAAATATTATATCTGTTTGGGCCTCTTGTTTTCAAATTGGCCCATGGCTGAATCTAGTTGATGATCCCTTTTCTATAGTAAAGTACAACCTGGCTGTACCTCTCAAATCTAACAACCCCTAAAATAACAGCACTCTGTCATCTGTTCTTACTCCCCAAAAAATCCACGCTAAAATGAACTCTGAAATGTGTCCAGAATAAGTCTAGAGACGTACTACTCCTCTGTAGCGCTGTAAAGAAACAATACTCCTTCCTGCATCAATGTATAGCCAACACTCTCCAGTGTCAACACATTCAGCGATGATAGCTTAGCAACACTATAAATACTACTGCATTTAGCCTAGCTTAGCATACATTTTAACCAGATAGGCATACAGCAGTGGTCACCAACCATTTCTGAGTCAAGATGCAAGCTGAGATCTACCTCTCAAATGTATTAAAACAGTACTGTAGCAATGAGGTTTGTGCAGTAGGCTTTAGGCCCAATACAGTATCACGGCATATTAGCTTGCTTCAATTGCCCTGCCAATGCATTGTTGTTCTGACTATTTTTGAGAATTATATTTAAACATTTGAGGTAGGCTATATGATCACACCGGTAATAGATCAGTTGTTGTATTACTTGTGAGGCACAGCTGAGTGAACATACACTTGAATCATTTGCTTTTTCTTTTTCTTTTATTGGGCTGATTGTGCCTGCCTCTGATGGTCATCTCTCTACATCCCTCCGCTCTCTCTTTCCTCCGTGACTCTGACCAAAAAGGAACACCTTGTTCCAACTGATGGCGAAACGCGAGTCGCACCGCATTACTTCTGCCTCATGCATGCACTTGATTTGCCCGCTGAGGAGGCAGAGTTTGTACCTTCAGACACATGAAATTGTTAAAAATGAGAACATTTTGCCTACCAGGCGCACAGGCCACCTGAATCAGTTGCATCTACCACAAACAGTGTGAGATAAGTGAATGCAAGGCTTTATCATTGGGTTTTTACAGGAATTGTTTGGTGATCGACTAGGAATGCCTTGGAGATTGACCGGTTGGTGACCACTGGCCTAAAGTATAGATAACTCACTGTAAATACTAGGCTACTTAGCTTAGCATCATTGTGCTTGCTATGCCATTTGGCACCACTGCAAATCAAATCCCTGCTGAATACAGCAGGTGTAGACCTTACAGTGAAATGATTACATTACAAATCCTTATCCAACAATGCAGTTTTAAGAAAAATAGAAATAAAAGTAACAAATAATTAAAGAGCAGCAATAAAATAACAATAGCGAGGATATATACAGGGGGTACCGGTACAGAGTCAATGTGCGAGGGCACTGGTTAGTCGGGGTAATTGAGGTAATATGTTCATGTAGGTAGAGTTGTTAGTGAGTTGTTTGGGGGGCGGCAATGCAAATAGTCTGGGTAGCCTTTTGATTAGATGTTCTGCCTTGGGGGTAGAAACTGATAAGAAGTCTCTTGGACCTAGACTTGGAGCTCCAGTACCGTTTGCCATGTGGTAGCTGAGAAAACAGTTTATGACTAAGGTGGCTGGAGTCTTTGACAATTTTAAGGGTCTTTCTCTGACACCGCCTGGCAGAGAGCTCCTTGATGGCAGGAAGCTTGGCCCCAGTGATGTACTTGGCCGTACACCCAACCCGGCAGTGATGAAACCCGTCAGGATGCTCTCGATGGTGCTGTCTTAGTATGTTTGGACCATGTTAGTTTGTTGGTGATGTGGACGACAAGGAACTTGAAGCTCTCAACATGCTCCATTACAGCCCCGTTGATGAGAATGGGGGCGAGCTCGGTCCGCCTTTTCCTGTAGTCCACAATCATCTCCTTTGTCTTGATCATGTTGAGGGAGAGGTTGTTGTCCTTGCACCACACGGTCAGTTCTCTGACATCCCTATAGGCTGTCTCGTCATTGTCGACCACTGTTGTGTCATCAGCAAACTTAAGGAGGGTGTTGGAGTCGTGCCTGGCCATGAGTGAACAGGAGTACAGGACAGAGCACAGACGCCTGAGGCGCCCCTGTGTTGAGGATCTGTGTGGCGTATGTGTTGTTACCTACCCTTACCACATGGGGGAGGCCCGTCAGGAAGGCCAGGATCCAGTTGCAGAGGGAGGTGTTTCGTCCCTGGGTCCTCAGCTTAGTGGTGAGCTTTGAGGGCACTATGGTGTTGAACGCTGAGCTGTAGTCAATGAATAGCATTCTCACATAGGTGTTCCTTTTGTCCAGGTGTGAAAGGCCAATGTGGAGTGCAATAGAGACTGCATCATCTGTGGATCTGTTGGGGCAGTATGCAAATTGCAGTGGGTCTAGGGTTTCTGGGATAATGGTGTTGATGTGAGCTATGACCAGCCGTTCAAAGCACTTCATGGCTACAGACGTGAGTTCTATGGGGCGGTAATCATTTAGGCAGGTTACCTTAGTGTTATTTGGCACAGGGACTATGGTGGTCTGCTTGAAACATGTTGGTATTACAGACTCAGACAGGGAGAGGTTGAAAATGTCAGTGAAGACACTTGCCAGTAGGTCAGCGCGTACTAAGAGTTTATGTCCTGGTAATCCTTCTGGCCCTGTGGCCTTGTGAATGTTGACCTGTTTAAAAAGGTCTTACTCACATCAGGTGCAGAGAGCGTGATCACAAACAATTATCCAGCTAGTTAAGTATCACTGTAAACATACACAGTATATCCTCAGAGCTTAGCGTTACAGTAAATGTTTCTCCAGCCCAGCTTAGCATGAGACGTACCGTTATTCCAGGTTAATACGTGCCAGAAAAGTAAGAGCTCAGCTAACGCTAATCCGCATTGTTAGTCAGAGTTTGTAATGCCCATTCAGTCTCTGGCTCCTAGCCATGAATCCAGATCTCACACTTGGTACTCACTGACAGAGAAGGAGCAGAGAACTTGGACAGCGTGCAACGGGAACACCTGGATATAAAATGTAATATTCTGCTGGGAGTGAGAAGCGGAGGAGAGACAGAGCCAACACAGACTCTGGCTCCGGCTCTAAGACTTCCTCACCAGCCTTTTATACACTCAGAACACATGTATGGACACACACACACACACACAAACACACACACAGTGCAACCGCTAATGGAGCCCCCCTGTCCCTCCATTCCCCTAATTTATTCCCTCTCTTTCTCTTAGGTGATAAACATTTCACCTCATTCTCATTTGCAGACAGATATAGCCCTCATGATAGAGCTGTGCTCTTTTTTTCTCCATCGAATCAAACCCAGCAGGTTTTATTTCCACATTTATCACGCTCTTCATCTGGGCTTGTATTTTAGTTCATTTCCCCCTTCTGTTGTCTCTGATAGACAGACAACTCCAATATCCCAGTCTGACTTTGTTTTCTCAGATAGACAGACAGCTCCAATATCCCAGTCTGACTTTGTTTTCTCAGATAGACAGACAGCTTCAATATCCCAGTCTGACTTTGTTTTCTCAGATAGAGACAGCTCCAATATCCCAGTCTGACTTTGTTTTCTCAGATAGACAGACAGCTTCAATATCCCAGTCTGACTTTGTTTTCTCAGATAGACAGACAGCTTCAATATCCCAGTCTGACTTTGTTTACTCAGATAGACAGACAGCTCAATATCCCAGTCTGACTTTGTTTTCTCAGATAGACAGACAGCTCCAATATCCCAGTCTGACTTTGTTTTCTCAGATAGACAGACAGCTCCAATATCCCAGGCTGACTTTGTTTTCTCAGATAGACAGACAGCTCCAATATCCCAGGCTGACTTTGTTTTCTCTTCCGCCCACTGCTCAGCTCACTGTCTTTATCACCACAGATGTCAAACCCCCAGTGCGTCTCACCGTGACGATGACAGAGCACCCCCACCCCCCCACACACACACACACACACAGAGACTGACAGACACACATCTGCTGCCCAGAGATCTACTGACTGCAGTCTGACAATTCATTCATTCACCTCTGTTGAAATGTCTGGCTGTGTTTTGATTCATCTTTAAAGACTCACTCTGCAGAAATCGCCCTGCCATTTCCTGGTTGCTAAAATTTGAATAGTTCAAAAAGTTTTGAATTATGTGACTGAACAAGCAAGTATAGTGTAGAGAATCGTTGTAACATCTAAACCACTGTGAAATACATTTTCCATAACCAAAAATATTGTATTTTTAGCTGTTTGAGGTAAAAGACGCAAAAACTCAATTTCAGAAAGGAAAGCATGGAAATAGCGTGCATAGAACAGATCTACGGCTTCTTAGACTTGCTTTGATAATGACAGATCTAAAACACACATTTCTATGTGAATTTGGTCGAGTCGCCCAAAAAGTTGCATGTTGCAGCTGTAAGTCTCAATTAAGGATTCCAATCTTTGAGGGATTCTGTCCACCATCAAACACTCCAGAAACCATCCACATTCAGAGATAGTTGACCTTGTCTACTGTCCACTACTCTCACTGTGTCCACATAATGGACATCTCTCCCTCTGTTCTCTTGACAGATGTCCCATGTGAGTCAGCTAAGATCTTAGTCTTTGTTCTCTATCAGAGCTCACCATAGGATGCACATCAGTCAGTCACTCTACCAACACCATCAGTCTTGATCATTACTTTGTTATCCCTCTCCTTCATTTTCTCTATTCCTCTACCTCCTTCTCTATCACTATCTCTATCACTCTTCCTCTCTGTTTTTCTATACCTTTCTTTCTCCTTACTTACCTGCCCACTTCCTGTCTCTCCTTCTTTCTTCTGTAAGGATGGAGGGCAGCAAGGATGTATACTCAGAGGTCCAGCAGGTCCATAAGTGTTGGTGTTAATCAGTCCTCCGGTGAAGGTTACGCCCAAGGTACACATGTCTGTTTTCATCCTCTCTTCTCTTTCTCTGCACACTGCTCTGTCTCTGGGCCCCCTTCATTATAACTGAGAGCAGGGGGACCACTCCCTCCCTCCTTCCTCTCTCTGGATTTTTTGATGTGAAAAGGATCATTTTTATGAATATCACTAGCTACAACAGAATACCATCGTGGATACCATTTTTATGTCTCTGCATCCAGTATGAAGGAAGTTAGAGGTCGTTTCACAAGCCAATGCTAACTGTTCCTGTTCATCCAACTCTGGGGAAGTGGATAGACTATTTATACACACAAGCTCACAGAACGGGACCACCGAGAGCTAAAGCTCGTAAAAATCATCTGTCCTCGGTTGCAACACTCATTACCGAGTTCCAAACTGTCACTGGAAGCAACGTTAGCACAAGAACTGTTTGTCAGGAGCATCATAAAATGGGTTTCCATGGCTGAGCAGCCGCACACAAGCCTAAGATCACCATGCGCAATGCCAAGCGTTGGCTGAACTCTGGAGCAGTGGAAACTCCTTCTCTGGAGTGATGAATCACGCTTCATTATTTGGCAGTCCGATGGATGAATCTGGGTTTGGCGGATGCCAGGAGAACACTACTTGCCCCGATGCATTGTGCCAACTGTAAAGCTTGGTGGAGGAGGAATAATGGTCTGTGGCTGTTTTTCACGGTTCAGGCTCCTTGGTTCCATTGAAGGGAAATATTAACGCTACAGCATATAATGACATTCTAGATGATTATGTGTTCCCAACTCTGTGGCAACAGTTTGGGGAGGCCCTTTCCTGTTTCCGCATGACAATGCCCCTGTGCACGAAGCGAGGTTCATACAGAAATGGTTTGTCGCGATTGGTGTAGAAGAACTTGACTGGCCTGCACAGAGCCTTAACCTAAACCCCATCGAACACCTTTGGGATGAATTGAAGCGCCGACTGCGAGCCAGGCCTAATCGCCCAACATCAGTGCCCAGCCTCACTAATGCTCTTGTGGCTGAATGGAAGCAAGCCCTGGCAGCAATGTTCCAACATCTAGTGGAAAGCCTTCACAGAAGAGTAGAGGCTGTTATAGCGGCAAAGGGGGACCAACTCCATTTTAATGGCCATGATTTTGGAATGAGATATTCGACGAGCAGGTGTCCACATACTTTTGGTCATGTAGTGTAAATGGCCTCATTGCCAAAATTGCCGTTTTTTTTTTACAGGGGTTTTCTTTATCAAATTCAAGTGGTAATTTTCAGGTAATTTTCATCCTCTGCTTCTTATTACCCGCCTGATTAACCCGGAAGCCATCCGAAACAACGTGTCGGAGGAAACACCGTTCCCCTGATGACCAAGGTCAGCCAGGCCTGCCACAGGAGTCGCTAGAGCGCGATGAGCCAAGTAAAACCCCCCCAGCCAAACCCTCCCCTAACCCGGACAATGCTGGATCAATTGTGCGCCGCCCTCTGGGACTATACATATTTTTTAAATAATATTTTTTTCATTACAAATGTAGTGGAGTAGTGGAGTAAAAGTTGTAAAAAATACAAATAGTAAAGTAAAGTACAGATATCCCAAATAACAACTTAAGTATTCATTTTAAGTATTTTTACTTACGTACTTTACACCACTTAGGGCACATGCCCATTGATTTTGTTATAAGGTTTGAGTAGAGGAATATGGCAAAATGCATAGAACTGCAGGAAATTAGCTTTAAAACTGTAAAATCATCTCAAATGCATTCCAATCTGTGTAGAAATGCTGGAAATCTGCGTCAAAATAGTAAACTTTTCTTTCAGCTCATTGGAAACATTTGGAAAATTATATAAAATTTGCTTTACATCAGAAATGTTCTCTCCACCGCCAAGTTACCTTTCTAGCTATTAGTCTATGTTAGAGTTTCCTCTTGCAATGAACTGCGGGGAGGTCAAAATAATGAAAATAATCTATTTCAAATGCTGTTTTGCAGTTTAAAGCTAATTTCCTGCAAATAAAGTACTTATTTAGTGATTACTTCTACTTGCCATTATCATTCACCTGATAATAAGACAATACATTATTTGTTTATTTTTTTGCTAACAAATGATGGCGTCCGTGGGTTGCCTGTTTGCTTGGGCGGGTGTCCCTGAGCAAGAAAAGTTTGAAAACCTCTGGTCTTCCCTGGGCAAGAAAAGTTTGAAAACCTCTGGTCTTCCCTGGGCAAGAAAAGTTTGAAAACCTCTGGTCTTCCCTGGGCAAGAAAAGTTTGAAAACCTCTGGTCTTCCCTGGGCAAGAAAAGTTTGAAAACCCCTGGTCTAGGCCACTGCACTCGTTTGTTCTCATCTCTATAGCTTGTTATTTCTTGTTCACCCTTATAATGACCTGTTATTCACCATATTCCTAATCAGAAGTTTAGTTTTTATTTAGGGCATGGCATGTAGAAAGGCTGGTTATTTGACTGGTTATTAGTTTTGTTGATTTGTAAACTGAAACTCAGTTTCTTTCAATTGAATGTATCGTTTAAGCAATAAGGCCCGAGGGGATGCTAAGGGCTGTTCTTAGGTCTGATAGACCACGGCTGTCAGCCAATCAGCATTCAGGGCTCAAACCACCCTGTTTATAACAGACCTGTTCTAAATACATTGGTAACCAATTTATAATAGCAATAAGGAACCTCTGGGTTTGTGGTATGACGGCTGTATCCAGGCACTCCATGTTGAGTCGTGCATAAGAATATCCCTTAGCCGTGGTATGTTGGTCATATCAAATAAAATGAAATTGTATTGGTCACATATACATATTTAGCAGATGTTATTGCAAATGTATCAAAATGCTTGTTTCTAGCTCCAACCGTGCAGTAGTATCTAACAATTCACAACAATACACACAAATCTAAAAGTTAAAGAACGGAATTAAGAAATATATATATATACCACACCCGCTCCTGCCTTATTACTTACATAGACATCGACCATGCTCTGAACTAAAGGCATGATACTTGATAGAGCAAACAGTGAACAGGTCTGGATGAAGTGTAGTGGCCCAACTACAGAGCAGATGAAACAGACTCTACAGACACACAGACACAGAAGTGGATGGAATTGCGTTTCAAGTATCAGAATGATCTTAAGACAGGTCAATGGCCAAGTTAAGTCTGCTAGCAACACTCCAAAGCCCCCCTCCTGGTCTCAGAAATAACAAGCCATCCAGCTAGACAGACAGCGAAAACAGAGTGGTTGTTCTCAAGGCTGAGAGTAAGATTTAGTACGATTTGTGGCAGCAACACAGCCCTCCTCTTGGCATGTCACTTGATGATATTCTGGGACATACAATACAAGCTGACCGCTTTCATAACTCTGATTCATCCATTATTGATATGAGACTCAGGAGAGGTACAGTAGGGGCATCTCATCTATGGCCTTCAGTGGAAAGAGATGGACGGACAGGCCAAGAGAGTAGGAGAGAGAAGGCAAGGAGGGGACAGAGGAGAAGAGTGATACAAACAGCATTGGAGAGGGAAAATAGGACAGAGAGAGAGAGAGAGTGGGAGGGTAAACGTGACTGAATGGAGGAAATAAGCTTACTACAGCATGATGTAAGAGAAATGGAAGACACTGAATTAAGAAGCTAGCACAGCATAAACACAGAGAGAGTAGCGGGAAGAGAATTAAAGACAATGGCAGCATTCCAGCAGCTGTGTTTAGAATCGATACTGGTCAATCAATTAACCAATCAATACATTTATTCATCAATCAATTAATCAATCAATCAAATGTATTTATAAAGCCCTTTTTACATCAGCAGATGTCACAAAGGGATATCCAGAAACCCATATAATATTTGACTAAATTATAGTTTTAAACCTTGCTTACATTTGTACAACATCACGTGTCTCTCTATTATGAATGGGATTACTTGGGAACAGATTTTCCAAATAAAAATCACTTGGAGCTGATATCCTGCTGTTTTTACAGTCTATTATGTACAGAAATAAAATGGCTATTTTTTTGGTTTAGATTTTTTGCTTTGAGAACAAATAAAATCAAATTTGGGCCGCAGGCTGCCAGGTAGGGAGCACTGCCCTAACCTAGCTCACTGTTGTTTCTCTGAAGTCATCACGTACTGTACTTTATATGGTTTAATGACTGTGTAAGGGAATAGGCATTGTGTTTACAGAGAGTGTGTGTGAGTTTGTCTGTGTGTGGTATGGGGACTAGTGTTTTACACACATATACACTACACCGCATCTTCTCTTTCTGTCTCCTATGTATACAGTCCTAAATCTTGATAGTTAAGCCTTAAAACCCCTTCTATTGTAACCAGTGTGGTCTTGACAGCAACATCACACGTACCACTGCACTCTTGGCACCAGCCTCCGAAATATTCTGACACAACAGACACACACACAAGCTCCAGGTGTCCCTATCCGAGCCTGTTGGTTTTCACAGCCACGACACAGACACGTCAGCAGCAGGAGTAAAGCAGGAGCACATTGCACATCTCAGGCCTGAATTGAGCTATAGCTTTATCGACAGCCTGATGAATCGATGTGAAAGCGGCTGCCTCTTCGAATATTGTGTTCCTCGCTGCTCTATTGTTTAGAGCCTGGCAGTGATTTAGGGACTCTCAGGACTAAAATACATTTTAAAAATTTTTGAGAGAACTGGCATTAACAAACACGCATACACAGCAAGGGAGGCTGGTGGGAGGAGCTATAGGAGGACATGCTTATTGTGAAGGTTGGAATGGAGTAAAAGGAACAGAGTCAAACATGTGGTTTCCATATGTTTGATGTGTTTCATTCCATTAATTCCATTCATTAAAATGAGCCTGTCCTCCTACAGCTCCTTCCACCAGCCTCCACTGATACATAGACATTCACACAATCAGAAACACACAAACACATACAGTGAGTGTATACATACAAAACTAGACACACACAAAATCACACACACACACACACAACCACAGGCTTAACTTCTTCGATTTAGGGGGTGCTCTATAATTGACAGCTTTGGAAAGAAAAAACTCTGACGTTTCCAAAACTGCAAAGATATTATCTGTGAGTGCCACAGAACTGATGCTACAGGCGAAACCAAGATTAAATTTCAAACAGGAAATGCCCCAGATTTGTTCCAATGTCTCCTTATATGGCTGTGAATGCACAAGGAATGAGCCTACACTTTCTGTCGTTTCCCCGAGGTGTCTGCAGCATTGTGATGTATTTGTAGGCATAATGTGACGTAGAAGTCCGTCACTGGCCGCGGGCAGCATTTGGTTCTTTAACGCACACACATATTCATCACTCCTCCCTGCGCCATTATAAGATAAGTTAACAATGTGGGTCGACACACAAATTAACTTCTGTCTTGGTGCATGCATTTCACACTTGTCAATGTTCATATTTGAGAGATACAATAATTATTATACTTATCAATGTTGTGGATGAGCGCATTGTTTGTTTGTTCTGTTCCTCTCTCTCCATCTCTGTAGCTTCCGGGTATGCTGGAAAAGGACCCGAGCTAAGGGAATTGGGTTGGCTTTATAGTGCCTGTCCCAAATGGCTCATTAATGCATATGGGCATATTGAAAGATATTGTCAGTAGTGATGTAATGTTGTAAATGTTATGTTGTGATATTGTTTAAAACCGTGTTGCAATGTATATCCTTTAGTATGTTTAGTTCATGGAAAATGTAGGTTTGTATTGTTAATTGATTAATTAATTAGGGTTAATTGTTCTGAGGGGAGGGGCGAGCCCTAAAAAAGGAGCCTCTCTTTCAGTCATATAAGGGCATTTTTTGGATTGAGCTGTGGATGGGGCAGCATTGTTTTTAAGCTGTCCCATAAGGTAGACGTTGATGGCAGTACTGTTGTTTTTTGTTCCGGAATCACTTGTAAATAAACACCTTTGCACAGAAGAACTTTTGCGGTTCCGCCATCTTTTTATTTTGATAGAGGTTAGGTTATCCAGTTTAGCCTTCTGGCCTACTCTACGTGACACATATCATTGAAAGATTGACCATAAGAGACTACATTTACCAGGTGCTCGCTTGGTGTCCTCCGTTGCAATTATTGCGTAATCTCCAGCTGCGTGTATTTTTCCATTTGCTTCAGAGGAGAAACCCAACTGCCACGAATGACTTATCATCGAATAGATGTGAAAAACACCTTGAGGATTGATTCTAAACGTTTGCCATGTTTGTCGATATTATGGAGTTAATTTGGAGAAAAACGTTCGCCGTTGTAATGACTGACTTTTCAGGGTTTTTTCTTAGCCAAACGATGAACAAAACGGAGCAATTTCTCCTACACAAATAATATTTTTGGAAAAACTGAACATTTGCTATCTAAATGAGTCTCCTCACTGAAAACATCCGAAGTTCTTCAAAGGTAAATTATTTTATTTGAATGCTTTTCTTGTTTTTGTGAAAATGTTGCCTGCTGAATGCTAGGCTTAATGCTATGCTAGCTATCAATACTCTTACACAAATGCTTGTGTAGCTATGTTTGAAAAGTATATTTTGAAAATCTGAGATGACAGTGTTGTTAACAAAAGACTAAGCTTGTGAGCCAATATATTTATTTAATTTCATTTGCGATTTTCATGAATAGTTAACGTTGCGTTATGGTAATGAGCTTGAGGCTATGATTACAATCCCGGATACGGGATTGCTCGACGCAAGAAGTTAAACAGCACAGTAGAGAGATGGAGAAACCTTCCGCAACAAAGCCATCACCTACAGAGAGATGAACCTGGAGAAGAGTCCACTAAGCAAGCTGGTCCTGGGGCTCTGTTCACAAACACAAACACACCCTACAGAGCCCCAGGACAGCAGCACAATTAGACCCAACCAAATCATGAGAAAACAAAAAGATAATTACTGTCACGGTTTTCATAAGGTGAAGGAAGGAGAGTCGGACCAAACTGCAGCGTGTATATTGCGATCCATGTTTAATCACACAACGTAACACAAATCCAAAACACAAACTCTACAAAACAATAAACGTAGTGAAAAACAAAACAGCCTTAACTGGTGCAAACTAACACAGACTAAGGACATCAAGACAATCACCCACAATACAACCAAAGAATATGGCTGCCTAAATATGGTTCCCAATCAGAGACAACGATAAGCACCTGCCTCTGATTGAGAACCACTCCAGACAGCCATAGACTTTGCTAGATAACCCCACTAGCTACAATCCCAAATACATACACACCAAAACCCCAAGACAGAACACACCACAATACAAAAACTCCATGCCACACCCTGGCCTGACCCAATACATGAAGAAAAACACAAAATACTTAGACCAGGGCGTGACAATCACTTGACACATTGGAAAGAATTAACAAAAAAACAGAGCACACTAGAATACTATTTGGCCCTACACAGAGAGTACACAGCGGCATAATACCTGACCACTGTGACTGACCCAAAATTAAGGAAAGCTATTTTGCTATTTTACCTTGCTATTGAGAAAGGCCGCCGTAGGCAGACATGGCTCTCAAGAGAAGACAGGCTATGTGCTCACTGCCCACAAAATTAGGTGGAAACTGAGCTGCACTTCCTAACTTCCTGCCCAATGTATGACCATATTAGAGAGACATATTTCCCTCAGATTACACAGATCCACAAAGAATTTGAAAACAAATCCAATTTTGAAAAACTCTCATGTCTACTGGGTGAAATTCCACAGTGTGCCATCACAGCAGCAAGATTTGTGAACTGTTGCCACGAGAAAAGGGCAACCAGTGAAGAACACACACCATTGTAAATACAACCCATATTTATGCTTATTTATTTTATCTTGTGTCCTTTACCATTTGTACATTGTTAAAACAATGTATATATATATATAATATGACATTTGTAATGTCTTTATTGTTTTGAAACTTCTGTATGTGTGATGTTTACTGTTAATTTTTATTGTTTATTTCACTTTATATATTCACTTTATATAATATCTACCTCACTTGCTTTGGCAATGTTAACACATGTTTCCCATGCCAATAAAGCCCTTGAATTGAATTGAGAGAGAATAGAGCTGGAATGAGAGGGAAAAAACAAGACAGCAGAGAAGGAGAGAGAGAGATTGGAGTCCTGCCACTAGAGACAGAGAGAGATTGGAGTCCTGCCACTAGAGACAGAGAGAGATTGGAGTCCTGCCACTAGAGACAGAGAGAGATTGGAGTCCTGCCACTAGAGACAGAGAGAGATTGGAGTCCTGCCACTAGAGACAGAGAGAGATTGGAGTCCTGCCACTAGAGACAGAGAGAGATTGGAGTCCTGCCACTAGAGACAGAGAGAGATTGGAGTCTTGCCACTAGAGACAGAGAGAGATTGGAGTCCTGCCACTAGAGACAGAGAGAGATTGGAGTCCTGCCACTAGAGACAGAGAGAGATTGGAGTCCTGCCACTAGAGACAGAGAGAGATTGGAGTCCTGCCACTAGAGACAGAGAGAGATTGGAGTCCTGCCACTAGAGACAGAGAGAGATTGGAGTCCTGCCACCAGAGAAAGAGCGAGATTGGAGTCCTGCCACTAGAGACAGAGAGAGATTGGAGTCCTGCCACTAGAGACAGAGAGAGATTGGAGTCCTGCCACTAGAGACAGAGAGAGATTGGAGTCCTGCCACTAGAGACAGAGAGAGATTGGAGTCCTGCCACTAGAGACTGAGAGAGATTGGAGTCCTGCCACTAGAGACAGAGAGAGATTGGAGTCCTGCCACTAGAGACAGAGAGAGATTGGAGTCCTGCCACTAGAGACAGAGAGAGATTGGAGTCCTGCCACTAGAGACAGAGAGAGATTGGAGTCCTGCCACTAGAGACAGAGGGAGATTGGAGTCCTGCCACTAGAGACAGAGGGAGATTGGAGTCCTGCCACTAGAGACAGAGAGAGATTGGAGTCCTGCCACTAGAGACAGAGAGAGATTGGAGTCCTGCCACTAGAGACTGAGAGAGATTGGAGTCCTGCCACTAGAGACAGAGAGAGATTGGAGTCCTGCCACTAGAGACAGAGAGAGATTGGAGTCCTGCCACTAGAGACAGAGAGAGATTGGAGTCCTGCCACTAGAGACAGAGAGAGATTGGAGTCCTGCCACTAGAGACAGAGAGAGATTGGAGTCCTGCCACTAGAGACAGAGAGAGATTGGAGTCCTGCCACTAGAGACAGAGAGAGATTGGAGTCCTGCCACTAGAGACAGAGAGAGATTGGAGTCTTGCCAGAGACAGAGAGAGATTGGAGTCCTGCCATTTGAGAGAGAGAGATTGGAGTCCTGCCACTAGAGACAGAGAGAGATTGGAGTCCTGCCACTAGAGACTGAGAGAGATTGGAGTCCTGCCACTAGAGACAGAGAGAGATTGGAGTCCTGCCACTAGAGACAGAGAGAGATTGGAGTCCTGCCACTAGAGACAGAGAGAGATTGGAGTCCTGCCACTAGAGACAGAGAGAGATTGGAGTCCTGCCACTAGAGACAGAGGGAGATTGGAGTCCTGCCACTAGAGACAGAGGAGATTGGAGTCCTGCCACTAGAGACAGAGAGAGATTGGAGTCCTGCCACTAGAGACAGAGAGATTGAGTCCTGCCACTAGAGACTGAGAGAGATTGGAGTCCTGCCACTAGAGACAGAGAGAGATTGGAGTCCTGCCACTAGAGACAGAGAGAGATTGGAGTCCTGCCACTAGAGACAGAGAGAGATTGGAGTCCTGCCACTAGAGACAGAGAGAGATTGGAGTCCTGCCACTAGAGACAGAGAGAGATTGAGTCCTGCCACTAGAGACAGAGAGAGATTGGAGTCCTGCCACTAGAGACAGAGAGAGATTGGAGTCCTGCCACTAGAGACAGAGAGAGATTGGAGTCTTGCCAGAGACAGAGAGAGATTGGAGTCCTGCCATTTGAGAGAGAGAGATTGGAGTCCTGCCACTAGAGACAGAGAGAGATTGGAGTCCTGCCACTAGAGACAGAGAGAGATTGGAGTCCTGCCACTAGAGACAGAGAGAGATTGGAGTCTTGCCAGAGACAGAGAGAGATTGGAGTCCTGCCATTTGAGAGAGAGAGAGAGAGAGAGAGAGGTGGCAAATTCCCTCCAAAATATGCCCCCCTAGAGACAACTATGACAAAACAACCAACATAAATGGGTCCCAACTGTGTCGCATGCTGGCTCTGTACATAGTCAATGGTAGGCTTCAAGGGGACTCCTATGGTAGGTACACCTACAGCTCAACCATTGGCAAGAGTATTGTAGATTACTTTATCACTGACCTCAACCCAGAGACTCTCAGAGCATTCACAGTCAGCCCATGAACACCCCTATCAGATCACAGCAAAATAACAGTCTACCTGAACAGAGCAATACACAATCATGAGGCATCAAAGCCAAAGGAACTACACAATATTAAGAAATGCTATAGATGGAATGAAAGTACTGTAGAAACCTACCAAAAACAACAAATGCAATCCCGTTTAGACAACTTCCTGGACAAAACATTTCTCTGTAATAGTGAAGGTGTAAACTTTGCATTTTGCAAGCCTAAACAGTATTTGTGACCTTTCAGCCTCCCTATCAAATCTAAAAATACCAAGCAGACAACATATGAAAATGAACAATGACAATGGTTTGATGAAGAATTCAAAAACCTAAGAAAGAAATTGAGAAATCTACTGTATCCAACCAAAAACGCAGAGACCCAGAAAACCTGAGTCTTTGCCTTCACTATGGTGAATCAATAAAACTATACAGAACTACACTATAAAAAAATAAGGAACAGCACGTCAGAGATCAGCTCAATGTAATTGAAGAATCTAAACACTTCTGGGAAAATTGGAACACACTAAAAAAACAACCACACGAAGAGTTATCTGTCCAAAACGGAGATGTGTGGATAAACCACTTCTCCGGTCTTGATGGTTCTAAAACAAAGAACAAACAGAGAAAAAACGTCAGTAATTAGAAATCTTAGAATGAGCTTTTAAAGACTATCAGAACTCACTGGATTCTCCAATTACATTGAATGAACTTCATGACAAAATACAAATCCTCCAACCCAAAAAGGCCTGTGATGTTGAAGGTATCCTACATGAAATTATAAAATATACAGAACACAAATTCCAATTGGCTATACTTAAACTCTTTAACATCATCCTCAGCTCTGGCATCTTACCCAATATTTGGAACCAAAGACTGATAACCCCAATCCACAAAAGTGGAGACAGATTTGAGCCCAATAACTACCGTGGGATATGCGTCAACAGCAACCTTGGGAATTCCTAGGTAGTTTAACCTACTGTTCCCCGGTAGGCCGTCATTGTAAAAAATGATTTGTTGTTAACTAACTTGCCTGGTTTAATACAAAAAATTGTCAACCAAGGCAAAGTCTTCTCATGCTTTGTTGACTTCAAAAAAGCTTTTGACTCAATGTGGCATTAGGGTCTGCTATACAAATTGATGCCAAGTGGTGTTGGGGGAGAAAAATACAGTACGACATTACTGTATTACATGTACACAAACAACAAGTGTGAGGTTAAAATCGGCAAAAAACACACACATTTCTTTGTACAGGACCGTGGGTTGAGACAGGGATGCAGCTTAATCCCCACCCTCTTCAACATATATATCAATGAATTGGCAAGGGCAGTAGAACAGTCTGCAGCACCCGGCCTCACCCAACTAGAATCTGAAGTCAAATGTCTACTGTTTGCTGATTATCTGGAACTTCTGTTCCCAACCAAGGACGTCCTACAGCAGCACCTAGATCTTCTGCACAGATTCTGTCAGAACTGGGCCCTGACAGTAAATCTCAGTAAAGCAAATGTAATGGTGTTCCAAAAACATTGATCTAGACACAGGTGCCATAGAGCACAAAAAAATCTATACATACCTCGGCCTAAACATCAAAGCCACAGGTAACTTCCATGAAGTTGTGAATGGTCTGAGAGACAAGGCAAGAAGGGCCTTCTATGACATCAAAAACATTGATATACTAATTAGGATCAGGCTAAAAATACAATCATTGCCCTTTATGGTAATGAGGTCTGGGGACCGGTCACCAACCAAGATTTCACAAAATGAGAAAAACACTAAATTGAGACTTCTGGAGACAGTGAGACAGCATTCTGCAAAAATATCCTCCCTGTACAACGTAAAACACCAAATAATGCATGCAGAGCAGAATTAAGCTAATAACCGCTAATTATCAAAATCCAGAAAAGAGCAGTTAAATTCTACAACCACCTAAAAGGAAGCGATTCCCAAACCTTCCATAACACAGCCATCACCTACAGAGAGATGAACCTGGAGAAGAGTCCCCTAAGCAAGTCCCCTGGTCCTGGGGCTCTGTTGACAAACACAAAACGACCCCACAGAGCCCCAGGACAGCAACACAATTAGCAGTGGCAATTTTAGCATGTATATCTTGGTGGGGCAAAAAAAAGGTGTGATGCGTGCCAGCAAGGCCACAACACAACACTAAAAAAATACATTAATTGCACTATAACGGTGAAAAACGGTGCCCACAAACTGTTTGGGCCTACATAAACCTGTCCCAACAGCAGAGTCCCAACACCTTGCCACTGTTACACGTGGCTGGCAGCGAAACAGTTCATTCAGCCTCATTTACTGCCTTTTGGCTGACTTGTACAAACTATGGCATAAGGGGACGACGAGCGGATGAGAGGCAATCCTTCATTTCGATTAAGACATTAATGAGCGAGCAAAGACGGACATAGTCAATATAACTATTTATTCAACACTTTTGAAATGTGCAGCGACAGAGTTCAGAACAAGGCACTGAGCTAGGCTGAAACACCTGCTTTTTGAGATGCCTTACTCAAGAAAACAAAAAAGAGACCACGTGTGTATGCAGCTTTATTAACTGAATGATGAACAGTTGAAGTTGGAAGTTTACATACATTTACATTACATTTACATTTAAGTCATTTAGCAGACGCTCTTATCCAGAGCGACATACAAATTGGTGCATACACCTTATGACAACCAGTGGAACAGCCACTTGCATCTAAATCTTGTTTGGGGGAGAGAAGGGGGGAGAAGGATTACTTACCCTTACTTACCCTATCCTAGGTATTCCTTGAAGAGGTGGGGTTTCAGGTGTCTCCGGAAGGTGGTGATTGACTCCGCTGTCCTGGCGTCGTGAGGGAGTTTGTTCCACCATTGGGGGCCAGAGCAGCGAACAGTTTTGACTGGGCTGAGCGGGAACTGTACTTCCTCAGTGGTAGGGAGGCGAGCAGGCCAGAGGTGGATGAACGCAGTGCCCTTGTTTGGGTGTAGGGCCTGATCAGAGCCTGGAGGTACTGAGGTGCCGTTCCCCTCACAGCTCCGTAGGCGAGCACCATGGTCTTGTAGCGGATGCGAGCTTCAACTGGAAGCCAGTGGAGAGAGCGGAGGAGCGGGGTGACGTGAGAGAACTTGGGAAGGTTGAACACCAGACGGGCTGCGGCGTTCTGGATGAGTTGTAGGGGTTTAATGGCACAGGCAGGGAGCCCAGCCAACAGCGAGTTGCAGTAATCAAGACGGGAGATGACAAGTGCCTGGATTAGGACCTGCGCCGCTTCCTGTGTGAGGCAGGGTCGTACTCTGCGGATGTTGTAGAGCATGAACCTACAGGAACGGGACACCGCCTTGATGTTAGTTGAGAACGTCAGGGTGTTGTCCAGGATCACGCCAAGGTTCTTAGCGCTCTGGGAGGAGGACACAATGGAGTTGTCAACCGTGATGGCGAGATCATGGAACGGGCAGTCCTTCCCCGGGAGGAAGAGGAGCTCCGTCTTGCTGAGGTTCAGCTTGAGGTGGTGATCCGTCATCCACACTGATATGTCTGCCAGACATGCAGAGATGCGATTCGCCACCTGGTCATCAGAAGGGGAAAGGAGAAGATTAATTGTGTGTCGTCTGCATAGCAATGATAGGAGAGACCATGTGAGGTTATGACAGAGCCAAGTGACTTGGTGTAAAGCGAGAATAAGAGAGGGCCTAGAACAGAGCCCTGGGGACACCAGTGGTGAGAGCGCGTGGTGAGGAGACAGATTCTCGCCACGCCACCTGGTAGGAGCGACCTGTCAGGTAGGACGCAATCCAAGCGTGGGCCGCGCCGGAGATGCCCAACTCGGAGAGGGTGGAGAGGAGGATCTGATGGTTCACAGTATCGAAGGCAGCCGATAGGTCTAGAAGGATGAGAGCAGAGGAGAGAGAGTTAGCTTTAGCAGTGCGGAGCGCCTCCGTGATACAGAGAAGAGCAGTCTCAGTTGAATGACTAGTCTTGAAACCTGACTGATTTGGATCAAGAAGGTCATTCTGAGAGAGATAGCGGTAGAGCTGGCCAAGGACGGCACGCTCAAGAGTTTTGGAGAGAAAAGAGAGAAGGGATACTGGTCTTTAGTTGTTGACATCGGAGGGATCGAGTGTAGGTTTTTTCAGAAGGGGTGCAACTCTCGCTCTCTTGAAGACGGGAGGGACGTAGCCAGCGGTCAGGGATGAGTTGATGAGCGAGGTGAGGTAAGGGAGAAGGTCTCCGGAAATGGTCTGGAGAAGAGAGGAGGGGATAGGGTCAAGCGGGCAGGTTGTTGGGCGGCCGGCCGTCACAAGACGCGAGATTTCATCTGGAGAGAGAGGGGAGAAAGAGGTCAGAGCATAGGGTAGGGCAGTGTGAGCAGAACCAGCGGTGTCGTTTGACTTAGCAAACGAGGATCGGATGTCATCGACCTTCTTTTCAAAATGGTTGACGAAGTCATCTGCAGAGAGGGAGGAGGGGGGATTCAGGAGGGAGGAGAAGGTGGCAAAGAGCTTCCTAGGGTTAGAGGCAGATGCTTGGAATTTAGAATGGTAGAAAGTGGCTTTAGCAGCAGAGACAGAGGAGGAAAATGTAGAGAGGAGGGAGTGAAAGGATGCCAGGTCCGCAGGGAGGCGAGTTTTCCTCCATTTCCGCTCGGCTGCCCGGAGCCCTGTTCTGTGAGCTCGCAATGAGTCGTCGAGCCATGGAGCGGGAGGGGAGGACCGAGCCGGCCTGGAGGATAGGGGACATAGAGAGTCAAAGGATGCAGTAAGGGAGGAGAGGAGGGTTGAGGAGGCAGAATCAGGAGATAGGTTGGAGAAAGTTTGAGCAGAGGGAAGAGATGATAGGATGGAAGAGGAGAGAGTAGCGGGGGAGAGAGAGCGAAGGTTGGGACGGCGCGATACCATCCAGTAGGGGCAGTGTGGGAAGTGTTGGATGAGAGCGAGAGGGAAAAGGATACAAGGTAGTGGTCGGAGACTTGGAGGGGAGTTGCAATGAGGTTAGTGGAAGAACAGCATCTAGTAAAGATGAGGTCAAGCGTATTGCCTGCCTTGTGAGTAGGGGGGGAAGGTGAGAGGGTGAGGTCAAAAGAGGAGAGGAGTGGAAAGAAGGAGGCAGAGAGGAATGAGTCAAAGGTAGACGTGGGGAGGTTAAAGTCACTTAGGTTGGAGTCATTATAACTTGTTTTTCAACCACTCCACAAATTTCTTGATAACTAACTATAGTTTTGGCAAGTCGGTTAGGACTGCTACTTTGTGCATGACACAAGTCATTTTTCCAACAATTGTTTACAGACAAATTATTTCACTTATAATTCACTGTATCACAATTCCAGTGGGTCAGAAGTTTACAAACACAAAGTTGATTGTGCCTTTAAACAGCTTGGAATATTCCAGAAAATTATGTAATGGCTTTAGAAGCTTCTGATAGGCTAATTGACATAATTTCAGTCAATTGGAGGTATACCTGTGGATGTATTTTAAGGCCTACCTTCAAAACCAGTGCCTCTTTGCTTGACATCATGGGAAAATCAAAAGAAATCAGCCAAGACCTCAGAAATTAAATTGTAGACCTCCACAAGATGAAAGGTACCACTTTCATCTGTACAAACATTAGTACGCAAGTATAAACACCATGGGACTAGGTAGCCATCATACCGCTCAGGAAGGAGACCCATTCTATCTCCTAGAAATGAACGTACTTTGGTGCGAAAAGTGCAAATCAGTCCCAGAACAACAGCAAAGGACCTTGTGAAGATGCTGGTGGAAACCGGTACAAAAGTATCTATATCCACAGTAAAACGAGTCCTATATCGACATAACCTTAAAGTCCGTTCAGCAAGGAAGAAGCCACTGCTCCAAAACCGGCATAAAAAAGCCAGACTATGGTTTGCAACTGCACATGGGGACTGTTTGGCTATAATGACCATAGTTGTGTTTGGAGTAAAAAGGGTGAGGCTTGCAACCCGTAGAACACCATCCCAACCGTGAAGCACGGGGGTGTCAGCATGCTGTGGGGGTTGCTTTGCTGCAGGAGGGACTGGTGCACTTCACAAAATAGATGGACTCATGAGGCAGGAAAATGATGTGGATATATTGAAGCAACATTTCAAGGTATAAGTCAGGAAGTTAAAGCTTGGTAGCAAATGGGTCTTTCAAATGGATAATGACCCCAAGCAGACTCCCAAAGTTGTGGCAAAATGGCTTAAGGACAACAAAGTCAAGGTATTGGAGTGCCATCACAAAGCCCTGACCTCCATCCTATAGAAAATGTGTGGGCAGAACTGAAAAAGCATGTGCAAGCAAGTTGGCCTACAAACCTGACTCAGTTACATCAGCTCTGTCAGGAGGAATGGGCCAAAAATCACCCAACTTATTGTGGAAGGCTACCCAAATTTTTTGACCCAAGTTAAACAATTTTAAGGCAATGCTACCAAATACTAATTGAGTGTATGTAAACTTCTGACCCATTGGGAATGTGATGAAAGCTGAAATAAATCATTCTCTCTACTTTTATTCTGACATTTCACATTCTTAAAATAAAGTGGTGATCCTAACTGAACTAAGACAGGGAATTTTTTGTAGGATTAAATGTCAGTAACTGTGAAAAACTGAGTTTAAATGTATTTGGCTAAGGTGTATTTAAACTTCTCACTTCAGCTGTATATTTTTTTTACATTGTTTGCAAACTGATATGTAACGCGTATTAATGCCAAAATAACATGCAAATCAGGCATTCCCAAACAAATATATATATTTTTGTATATATACTACCGGTCAAAAGTTTTAGAACACCTACTCATTCAAGAGTTTTTCTTTATTTTTACTATTGTCTACATTGTAGAATAATAGTGAAGACATCAAAACTATGAAATAACACACATGGAATCATGTAGTAACCAAAAAAGTGTAAAGCAAATCTAAATAGTATTTATATTTTAGATTCTTCAAAAGCCACCCTTTGCCTTGATGACAGCTTTGCACACTCTTGGCATTTTCTCAACCAACTTCATGAGGTAGTCACCTGGAAAGCATTTCAGTTAACCTGTTAGTCCTATAGGGGCAGTATTTCATTTTTGGATAAAAAGACGTGCCCGTTTTAAGCGCAATATTTTGTCACGAAAAGATGCTCGACTATGCTTGATATGAATTGATAGTTTTGGAAAGAAGACACTCTGACGTTTCCAGAACTGCAAAGATTTTCACTGTGAGTGCCATAGAACAAAATCTACAGGCAAAACCAAGATGTTTGAGTGACCAGGAAATCAACAGGATTTCTGGAGGCACGTTTTCCATGATCTCCTTATATGGCTGTGAATGCGACAGGAATGAACGGACACTTCCTATCGTTTCCCCCAGGTGTCTGCAGCATTGTGACGTATTTGTAGGCATATCATTGGAAGATTGACCATAAGAGCCTGCAATTACCAAGTGTCCCGCACGGTGTCTGCGTGGAAATTGGTGCGCAAAAGTCAGGTACCAGTATTTTTCCATCCGAATCAGAGAAGAATGCACGCTTCCAGGGAAGGCATTTCAATGAAGAGATATATGACAAAACACCTTGAGGATTGATTCAAACAACGTTTTCCATGTTTCAGTCGATATTATGGAGTTAATTTGGAAAAAGTTCGACGTTTAGGTGACTGAATTTTCGGTTAGTTTCGGTAGCCAAATGCATAGTAACAAAACGGAACGTTGTGTCCTACACAAGCATCTTTCAGGAAAAACTGGACATCTGCTATGTAACTGAGAGTCTCCTCATTGAAACATCTGAAGTTCTTCAAAGGTAAATTATTTTATTTGATCCCTTTGCTGGTTTTTGTGAATGTTGCGTGCTAAATGCTAACGCTAAATGCTAAGCTAGCTATCACCACTCTTACACAAATTATTGATTTTCTCTGGTTCTAAAGCATATTTTGAAAATCTGAGACGGCAGGATTGTTAAGAAAAGGATAAGCTTGAGGGCAGGCATATTTATTTCATTTCATTTGCAATTTTCAGAAATCGCTAATGTTGCGTTATGGTAATGAGCTTGAGGCTGTAGTCACGATCCCGCATGCGGGATGGGGCGGCCTAAGAGGTTTTAACAGCGGTGTTAAAAGTGCATTTGTGGAATATCTTTCCTTCTTAATGCGTTTCATACAATCGGTTGTGTTGTGAAAAGGTAGCGCGGTATACAGAAGATAGCCAGCCGTATTTAGTAAAAGATCAAGTCCATATTATGGAAAAAAACTGCTCAAAAAAGCAAAGAGAAATAAGCAAGAAAAATAAGCAAGATATAACAATCCATCATTACATTAAGACTTGAAGGTCAGTCAATATGGAAAATGTCAAAAACTGTTAAAGTTTCTTCAAGTGCATTCGCAATAACCATCAAGCGCTATGATGAACCTGGCTCTCATGAGGACTGCCACATGAATTGAAGACCCATTTTTTTCTTGCTAAGAATGTGGGGCTCAAAACAGAAAGACAGGTCGCCACTGACAGTTAGACCCAACCAAATCATGAGAAAACAAAAAGATTCTTACTTGAGACATTGGAAAGAATTAACACTGAGCAAACTAGAATGCTATTTGACCCTAAACAGAGGGTACACAGTGGCAGAGTACCTGACCACTGTGAATGACCCGAACTCAAGGAAAGCTTTGACTATTTACAGACTCAGTGAGCATGGACTTGCTATTGAGAAAGGTCTCCGTAGGCAGATCTGTCTCTCAAGAGAAGACAGGCTACAGCTGTATGTGCACACTGCCCACAAAATGAGGTGGAAACTGAGCTGCACTTGTTAACCTCCTGCCAAATGTATAACCATATTAGAGAAACATATTCCCGTCAGATTACACAGACCCACAAAGAATTAAAAAAAATCTAATCCAATTTTGATCAACTCCCATATCTATTGGGTGAAATACCACAGTGTGCAGTCACAACAGCAAGATTTGTGACCTGTTGCCACACGAAAAGGGCAACCAGTGAAGAACAAACACCACTGTAAATACAACCCATATTTATTTATTTTCCATTTTGTACTTTCACTATTTGCACATCTTTGCAACACCGTATATAGACATAATATGACATTTGAAATGTCTTTATACTTTTGGAACTTGTATGAGTGTAATATTTTTTAAATTTTGTTTTATCCATTTGACCTGCTTAGAGAGAGAGAGAGAGAGAGAGAGAGAGAGAGAGAGAGAGAGAGAGAGAGAGAGAGAGAGAGAGAGAGAGAGAGAGAGAGAGAGAGAGAGAGAGAGAGAGAGAGAGAGAGAGAGAGAGAGACTACCCAAAGAGAAGAGGCTAGCCAAGGAGGTTCCTGCTCCAACCAACACAAACATTGTATAATGAAACACAAAGAGAGAAGACATGAACCAGCAGCAGGCAGGGGGAGAGCTTATCTCCCAATTTTCTCCATCCTTCTTTTTCTCTATATTCCCCTCCCTCCCTCTCTCTCTACCCTCCCCTCTCTCTTTGTTGACAGAACCTTAATTGGGGAAGGGTGTGTGTGTGCATACCTGTGTGGGGTCTAAGCAGTTTCCTCGTTTGTGAATGTATGTGTGTGTTTGTTTGTGTGTGTGTGTAGCACGTGCATGTGTGTGTTTTTAATAGTTATTTTCGTCAAATAACCAACAATGGCCAACATGCACATTCCCTCAATGGCAACGATGCATCAGCAAAACCTTCAGCTGATCCAAACATTTACATTTAGTCATTTAGCAGAAGATTCAACTTCAAACACAAACACGCACACACAGACAGCCGGTGGCGTGACCCCGGCTGAACCCATACAGGCCACAGGGCCAGAGAATCACCACACGGCATGCAGCCTGTTAACTATTTCACTACCAATCACAAGAATGAACTGAAAAGACCATTTACCTGCTCAAGATCTTTTGTTGTTGCTCTGGGAAGAGAGTGAAAAAACACATACAACACACACACAGAATCCTGCATGCACTCACCCATACATACATGCACACACGTAGACACACACACACACACACACACACACACACACACACACACACACACACACACACACACACACACACACACACACACCCTTGAGGAAATCTTGGCAGTGTCATGCCTGATATAATGATGAGGGAGAGTGAGACAATGCTGGGTGATCTAAGGTTCATTACTAACTGACGTGAGAGACCTGTCTCTCTGAAGGACAATACGGCAACAGAGAGACAGTAGAGTGTGTGTGTGTGTGTGTGTGTGTGTGTGTGTGTGTGTGTGTGTGTGTGTGTGTGTGTGTGTGTGTGTGTGTGTGTGTGTGTGTGTGTGTGTGTGTGTGTGTGTGTGGTGGAGTGGAGAACATCCTGGACCTGGGAGGAGGTAATGGCAGGGGACAAGACCCTGCAATGGAAGCAGGCGGAGGCAGCGAAAGAGGAACGGCGACAATACGAGGGGACACGGCTAGCACGGAAGCCCGAGAGGCAGCCCCCCCCCCCAAAAAAAAAAAAAAAAATGGGGGTACGGTGAGATTGGCGGAGGTAAGGTTTAGACCTGAGCCAACTCCTCGTGCTTACCGCGGGGAGCGTGTGACTGGTCAGGCACTGTGTTGTGCAGTGATGCGCAAGGTGTCTCCAGTGCTCATTCATAGCCCGGTGCTCTATTCCAGCTCCCCGCATTTGCCACGCTAGAGTGGGCATCCAGCCAGGACAGATTGTGCCGGCTCAGCGCTCCTGGTCTCAGTACACCTCTTCGGACCAGGATATCCTGCTCCGGCTCTACGTACTGTATCGCCAGTATGCCAGTATGCCTTCACAGCCAAGTGCGTCTGGTGCGAACGCCCAACACTCGTCCTGAGGTGTGTGTCATCAGCCCGGTGCCACCTGTACTGGTCCCACTGTAATGGTTTTGACTTGAAGTTATTATTTATAGGGGTGCCAGGTAGGTTGTGCCTACCAGCGAAAACAGTGGTTTCTCCTTTTGGTTTTGGAGGGAATGAGTCCCATCTGGTCCGTCAAGTCTACACCAATACAAAGGACTTATGTAAAAGTCAGGATGGAAATAAACTTTTCATAAACCCTTAAAACATTGGAAAGAACTTCAAAAACAACTGTATTATTTTGCGTGGGTTGTATAACCAACATCAATGATTACACACACATATAATAATATAACACAATGAGTTCTGGTTCCTCCAGAAATGTCCCGTACTTCGGGCCTAAAAAGAGTCCAGCCCGCTAAAGAAGTTCAGGGAACTCAAGTGACCTTAGTCACGCAATGTTTGTCCGTTCATACAAGGGTAGCGTACACCCAGTATTAATCATACAATCAATATAACAATTATTTTACCACACAACTCTAAAGCGTATCAACTCTTACTAAGTCCTCAACTACAACTAACTACACAAATCATCACAGTATACATCACATCAAAACAAATGAAATACCGCATACAAAAAGGTTGTAGTCAGTCGGTCAGACAATCCAATCCGCCAGCAGATCTCCAGCGAGAAAGGCCACGAAGAAGGCCACTTGTCGTTCTTCGCGTTCAATGATACTGAATTCCTAGCTGCAGACTAGTAATTAATATCAAAGACTTGTTCTTATTCTGTCGGTATAAATAGTCTAAGAGTTTAACCATGTGGTATGGTTAAAAGATTCAGCAATAGTCTACAACCTTTGTCTCCTCCTAATGGAGAAAAACATGGTCTGGTGATCATTTCTCAAAGTTGGGTTTTATTCGGAATGGCAGAAAAAGGCTGTCCCAGGACGCCTGACCCTACCTGGGCTCAGGGGCTGTCCAGGATGTCTGACCCTACCTGGGCTCAGGGGCTGTCCAGGATGTCTGACCCTACCTGGGCTCAGGGGCGGTCCTCTGATTTCGTTAACTCCAATCCCTTTTTTGAGTTTTCCTTCATTAAACAGTCCAAAATCACATTGTAAAATTGTGTAAACAATATCATACACACTCATTCATCTTATACAACAATTAGATGTAAACCTCATATCTGAGGTTATTATATAAACAGTGTTACGGTAATGTGGCCACACCGTCTCCCATAAGCTTCCCCAACTTGTAACAAACGGACCAGTTCGTAGCTGGATTCTTCACCGATCTTTTATACCTTCTCCAGAACATGAAATTTGTTTGGACCTCGAGTTCTGTGAGGTGGAAGAAATGCCTTTGTTCTCTATGAAAATTGACTCTCTCTATACTGTGTGACCATGAGGAGATCCTCAGGAATTTACGACGTCTCTCTGACCACAGCAGCCTAGTTGAGGGAGAAAAGGGGGAGGCAGGGAGAGGGGGATGGGGCTTGCTATAACCAAAAAGGGCAACGTCATGACAGTTGTATAGCTTCACGTTTCGTTCGTTTGTTTGTTGTTTTGTTAGGTGAGTTTCAGTTTATTAAAATGATGTGGAACTCTATTCACGCTGCGCCTTGGTCTCATCATTATGACGAACGTGACTGTGTGTGTGTGTGTGTGTTACAGCCTGAATTTAAAATGGATTCAATTGAGATTATGTGTCACTGGTCTACACACAATTGTGTCAATGTGGAATGATGTTTTTAATTAATAATGAATAGTGAAATATCTTGAGTCTTTCGTTATGGCCTAAATAAGTTCTGGAGTAAAAAGTTGTTTAACAAGTCACATAAGTTGTATGGACTCACTATGGGGGGTATAATAGTGTTTAACATGATTTTTGAATGAGTACCTCATCTCTGTACCCCATGCATACAATTATCTGTAAGGTCCCTTAGTCGAGCAGTGAACTTCAAACAACCACAAGGACCAGGGAGTTTTTCCAGTGCCTCGCAAAGAAGGGCACCTATTGGTAGATTGGTAAAAAATGTAAAAGCAGAAATTGAATAGACCCAGTCACTATAAATATACAGGTGTCTTTCCTAACTCAGTGGCCAGAGAGAACGGAAACCGCTCAGGGTGGGCCAATGGTGACTTTAAAACAGTTACAGTTGAATGGCTGTGACAGGGGGAAACTGAGAATGGATCAACGACAGTGTAGTTACTCCACAATACAAAACTAAATGTCAGAGTAAAAAAAAATCCTGTACTGAATAAATAATACAAATATGTAAAAACATGCATCCTGTTTGCAAAAAGGTAGAAAAACATTTAACAAAACTTTTATGTCCTGAATGCAAAGTGTTATGTTTAGCGCAAATCCAACACAACACATCACTGAGTACCTCTCTTCATATTTTCTAGCATGGTGGTGACTGCATCATGTTATGTCATTGTCATCGGCAAGGTTTCTTTTTTTTTTAGGACAATAAGAAACGGAATGGCCCTGAGCACAGGCAAAATCCTATAGGAAAACCTGGATCAGTTTGCTTTCCAACAGACAAAGGGAGACAAATTCACCTTTAGCAGGACAATAACCTAAAACCAAATATACACTGGAGTTGTTTAGTTACAGTGGATTGGACAAGTTACAGTTTTGACTTAAATCACCTTGAAAATCTATGGCAAGATTTGAAAATGCTTGTCTAGCAATGATCAACAACCAGCTTGACAGAGCTTGAAGAATTTTTAAAAATATAATGTGCAAATATTGTTCAATCCAGGTGTGATTCTAACATGTAACATGTAATGACTCAGGTGTGAACTAGATATTTCTGTATTTCATTTTTAATAAATTAGGAAACATTGTTAAAGCATGTTTTCACTTTGGCATTCTTCAGTATTGTGTATAAATGGGTGAGGGGAAAAAAAGCAATTTGATCCATTTTTTATTTAGGCACTGTTTATTACATTAGCAATGAGTTGTTATTTCATACATTGATCTTTACATAAATTAGTGTGTCGATCATCCATACATGCATCAATCAATAAAATAAAACACAGTATATAAGCACAGAAACATGCTCAAATATACACACTGCCCTCATGTGGTGGAAATGAGATGCAGCACCCTGACTGTCTCTTCAGTGGCATTTCAGTGAGGTTGTGTCAGAAAGAAAAAGAAAAGCACTAAAATGTGCATGTGTGTGTGTGTGTGTGTGTGTGTGTGTGTGTGTGTGTGTGTGTGTGTGTGTGTGTGTGCGTGCCTGTGTGTGCATGCCTGTGTGTGCATGCCTGTGTGTGCATGCCTGTGTGTGCATGCCTGTGTGTGCATGTCTGTGTGTGCATGTCTGTGTGTGCATGTCTGTGTGTGTGTGTGCTTGCATGTTTGAGATGGACACTAAAATATGTGTGTGTATTTTTGGTTTTAATATCCTTGTGGGGACCAGAAGTCCTCACAAGGGTAGTAAAACAAGGTAGTAAAACAAGGAAAACTCAGACAAGTTGGGAAATGTTGACAGGTCCCTACAAGGAAAAAGGCTATTTAAGGCTTAGTGGTTAGGTTTAGGGTTAGGGTTACAAATAGGGTTAGATTTAGGTTTAGGGGTTAAGATTAGGGTTAGAGTTAGGGGTTAAGGTTAGGGTTAGAGTTAGGTTAATCAATACATTTTTTGGTCCCACAAAGGATGGTAAAACAAACGTGTGTGTGTGTGTGTGTGTGTGTGTGTGTGTGTGTGTGTGTGTGTGTGTGTGTGTGTGTGTGTGTGTGTGTGTGTGTGTGTGTGTGTGTGTGTGTGTGTGTGTGTGTGTGTGTGTGTGTGTGTGTGTGTGTACTGTAGCTCATCCCTGGCCTACCTCAGACAGGTATATGTCCTCGTCACTCAGTGCTGAGTCGACACAAGTGTGTCAGATTCATCTTCATAAAGCTGTCTTCAGGGGCCGGGCCTCAGCACTGTCAAAATACACCCCTGTCTGTACCCCTGTCTCTATACCCTACACCAGACAGTTGACTGTCTGCAGGTGGTTGGCCTCAGCCCTGTAAATATACACCCTACTTACTTTGGAATTTTGGCCCTTCGCCAGAGTCAGAGGATACGATTTTTATGTCTCTATGTCCAGTATGAAGGAAGTTAGAGGTAGTTTTGCGAGCCATTCCTAACTAGCATTAGCAATATCACTGGAAGTCTATGGGTATTGTGGTGGCATATTTCTGCTTTACCAAATGAGGAGAGTTACAAACTACTGACCAGTCAGAGTTATACTTTAGCTGATAATAATAAGCTTGAGCATTTGGCTTTCAACAATTCACTATTTCTAATGAACCATGGAGAAGTGACTACAGAAAAATACAAAGATATTTTATAGCCAAGATACACCCCTCTCAACTTACATGACGAACCACAGATTTTAGGAACTGTTCACAAACAAATACTTTTTCTTGAGAAAGGAGTATCCCTTAGCCAGATAACATTCGCTATTAATTATCGCTGAGTTTGGTCCCTCAGACGAGGTTCTAATCTCGTTCCTGGTACTTCATAGTACAACAACACCAACTCATCCAATGGCATATATCGATTATCAACTCTAGATACTCCAATCTCAAGTTAACCCCCCTTGACCCCACTCCTGGATAAGCTCACTGAGAGGAGTGAGCCTCTAGGTCATACACTATCCCAGGATAAGTGTAAGATCAGAGAGGATATATAATGTTTCCAGACACTGCCATACACCTCCCCCAATGGGAAAAGGAGGGAGTGACTGGCGCACAGACATTGTGGAGACAAGTAATTGGTTCCCCATTAATCACACCATCCTTTCACATGGTTTAAGAATAGCTAAAGACACATTCACATATGAAGACAATGTTCCATTCTGTTCTCTTCCCTTTCTGATATTCTGCATAGCACCAGGGACATGTGAAAGATAAGCCTGACCTCCCCCTCTCTGGGCCCCAGGTGACTGAGCCCCAACGTAGGGATAAGTGCAACTGCCAACACTATATATATATATGCCGCCCTGTGCAACTGGGTACTGGACTTCCTGACGGGCCGCCCCCAGGTGGTGAGGGTAGGCAACAACATCTCCTCCCCGCTGATCCTCAACACGGGGGCCACACAAGGGTGCGTTCTGAGCCCTCTCCTGTACTCCCTGTTCAGTTGCAGCAGTGTGATGCTTTATAATTTCTTAATTTGTTTTAATGTCTGGTGGCCACGCACGCCTCCAACTCAATCATCAAGTTTGCGGACGACACAACAGTGGTAGGCTTGATTACCAACAACGACGAGACGGCCTACAGGGAGGAGGTGAGGGCCCTCGGAGTGTGGTGTCAGGAAAATAACCTCACACTCAACGTCAACAAAACTAAGGAGATGATTGTGGACTTCAGGAAACAGCAGAGGGAACACCCCCTATCCACATCGATGGAACAGTAGTGGAGAGGGTAGCTAGTTTTAAGTTCCTCGGCATACACATCACAGACAAACTGAATTGGTCCACTCACACTGACAGCGTCGTGGAGAAGGCGCAGCAGCGCCACTTCAACCTCAGGAGGCTGAAGAAATTCGGCTTGTCACCAAAAGCACTCACAAACTTCTACAGATGCACAATCGAGAGCATCCTGGCGGGCTGTATCACCGCCTGGTACGGCAACTGCTCCGCCCTCAACCGTAAGGCTCTCCAGAGGGTAGTGAGGACTGCACAACGCATCACCGGGGGCAAACTACCTGCCCTCCAGGACACCTACACCACCCGATGTTACAGGAAGGCCATAAAGATCATCAAGGACATCAACCACCCGAACCACTGCCTGTTCACCCCGCTATCATCCAGAAGGCGAGGTCAGTACAGGTGCATCAAAGCTGGGACCGAGAGACTGAAAAACAGCTTCTATCTCAAGGCCATCAGACTCTTAAACAGCCACCACTAACATTGAGTGGCTGCTGCCAACACACTGTCATTGACACTGACCCAACTCCAGCCACTTTAATAATGGGAATTGATGGGAAATGATGTAAATATATCACTAGCCACTTTAAACAATGCTACCTTATATAATGTTAGTTACCCTACATTATTCATCTCATATGCATACGTATATACTGTACTCTACATCATCGACTGCATCCTTATGTAATACATGTATCACTAGCCACTTTAACTATGCCACTTTGTTTACTTTGTCTACACACTCATCTCATATGTATATACTGTACTCGATACCATCTACTGTATGCTGCTCTGTACCATCACTCATTCATATATCCTTATGTACATATTCCTTATCCCCTTACACTGTGTATAAGACAGTAGTTTTGGAATTGTTAGTTAGATTACTTGTTGGTTATCACTGCATTGTCGGAACTAGAAGCACAAGCATTTCGCTACACTCGCATTAACATCTGCTAACCATGTGTATGTGACAAATAAAATTTGATTTGATTAGATTTTAATATAAACACAACATGCAGTATGCATATAAACATGTATATAAACACAACATGCAGAATGCATATAAACATGTATATAAACACAACATGCAGAATGCATATAAACATGTATATAAACACAACATGCAGAATGCATATAAACATGTATATAAACACAACATGCAGAATGCATATAAACATGTATATAAACACAACATGCAGAATGCATATAAACATGTACATAAACACAACATGCAGAATGCATATAAACACGTATATAAACACAACATGCAGAATGCATATAAACATGTATATAAACACAACATGCAGAATGCATATAAACATGTATATAAACACAACATGCAGTATGCATATAAACATGTATATAAACACAACATGCAGAATGCATATAAACATGTATATAAACACAACATGCAGTATGCATATAAACATGTACATAAACACAACATGCAGAATGCATATAAACATGTATATAAACACAACATGCAGAATGCATATAAACATGTACATAAACACAACATGCAGAATGCATATAAACATGTATATAAACACAACATGCAGAATGCATATAAACATGTACATAAACACAACATGCAGAATGCATATAAACATGTATATAAACACAACATGCAGAATGCATATAAACATGTATATAAACACAACATGCAGAATGCATATAAACATGTATATAAACACAACATGCAGAATGCATATAAACATGTACATAAACACAACATGCAGAATGCATATAAACACGTATATAAACACAACATGCAGAATGCATATAAAATGCATATAAACATGTACATAAACACAACATGCAGTATGCATATAAACATGTATATAAACACAACATGCAGAATGCATATAAACATGTATATAAACACAACATGCAGAATGCATATAAACATGTATATAAACACAACATGCAGAATGCATATAAACATGTATATAAACACAACATGCAGTATGCATATAAACATGTATATAAACACAACATGCAGAATGCATATAAACATGTATATAAACACAACATGCAGAATGCATATAAAATGCATATAAACACAACATGCAGAATGCATATAAACATGTATATAAACACAACATGCAGTATGCATATAAACATGTATATAAACACAACATGCAGAATGCATATAAACATGTATATAAACACAACATGCAGTATGCATATAAACATGTATATAAACATGTATATAAACACAAAATGCAGAATGCATATAAACATGTATATAAACACAACATGCAGTATGCATATAAAATGCATATAAACATGTATATAAACACAACATGCAGAATGCATATAAACATGTATATAAACACAACATGCAGAATGCATATAAAATGCATATAAACATGTACATAAACACAACATGCAGTATGCATATAAACATGTACATAAACACAACATGCAGAATGCATATAAACATGTATATAAACACAACATGCAGAATGCATATAAACATGTACATAAACACAACATGCAGAATGCAAATAAACATGTACATAAACACAACATGCAGAATGCATATAAACATGTATATAAACACAACATGCAGAATGCATATAAACATGTATATAAACACAACATGCAGAATGCATATAAACATGTATATAAACACAACATGCAGAATGCATATAAACATGTATATAAACACAACATGCAGAATGCATATAAACATGTATATAAACACAACATGCAGAATGCATATAAACATGTATATAAACACAACATGCAGAATGCATATAAACATGTATATAAACACAACATGCAGAATGCATATAAACATGTATATAAACACAACATGCAGAATGCATATAAACATGTATATAAACACAACATGCAGAATGCATATAAACATGTATATAAACACAACATGCAGAATGCATATAACATGTATATAAACACAACATGCAGAATTCATATAAACATGTATATAAACACAACATGCAGAATGCATATAAACATGTATATAAACACAACATGCAGAATGCATATAAACATGTATATAAACACAACATGCAGAATGCATATAAACATGTATATAAACACAACTTGCAGAATGCATATAAACATGTATATAAACACAACATGCAGAATGCATATAAACATGTATATAAACACAACATGCAGTATGCATATAAACATGTATATAAACACAACATGCAGAATGCATATAAACATGTATATAAACACAACATGCAGAATGCATATAAACATGTATATAAACACAACATGCAGAATGCATATAAACATGTATATAAACACAACATGCAGAATGCATATAAACATGTATATAAACACAACATGCAGAATGCATATAAACATGTATATAAACACAACATGCAGTATGCATATAAACATGTATATAAACACAACATGCAGAATGCATATAAACATGTATATAAACACAACATGCAGAATGCATATAAACATGTATATAAACACAACATGCAGTATGCATATAAACATGTATATAAACACAACATGCAGTATGCATATAAACATGTATATAAACACAACATGCAGAATGCATATAAACATGTATATAAACACAACATGCAGTATGCATATAAACATGTATATAAACACAACATGCAGTATGCATATAAACATGTATATAAACACAACATGCAGAATGCATATAAACATGTATATAAACACAACATGCAGAATGCATATAAACATGTATATAAACACAACATGCAGAATGCATATAAACATGTATATAAACACAACATGCAGAATGCATATAAACATGTATATAAACACAACATGCAGAATGCATATAAACATGTATATAAACACAACATGCAGAATGCATATAAACATGTATATAAACACAACATGCAGAATGCATATAAACATGTATATAAACACAACATGCAGAATGCATATAAACATGTATATAAAACACAACATGCAGTATGCATATAAACATGTATAGAAACACAACATGCAGAATGCATATAAACATGTAAATAAACACAACATGCAGAATGCATATAAACATGTATATAAACACAACATGCAGAATGCATATAAACATGTATATAAACACAACATGCAGTATGCATATAAACATGTATATAAACACAACATGCAGAATGCATATAAACATGTATATAAACACAACATGCAGAATGCATATAAACATGTATATAAACACAACATGCAGTATGCATATAAACATGTATATAAACACAACATGCAGAATGCATATAAACATGTATATAAACACAACATGCAGTATGCATATAAACATGTATATAAACACAACATGCAGAATGCATATAAACATGTATATAAACACAACATGCAGAATGCATATAAACATGTACATAAACACAACATGCAGAATGCATATAAACATGTATATAAACACAACATGCAGAATGCATATAAACATGTATATAAACACAACATGCAGAATGCATATAAACATGTATATAAACACAACATGCAGAATGCATATAAACATGTATATAAACACAACATGCAGAATGCATATAAAATGCATATAAACACAACATGCAGTATGCATATAAACATGTATATAAACACAACATGCAGAATGCATATAAACATGTATATAAACACAACATGCAGTATGCATATAAACATGTATATAAACACAACATGCAGAATGCATATAAACATGTATATAAACACAACATGCAGAATGCATATAAAATGCATATAAACATGTATATAAACACAACATGCAGAATGCATATAAACATGTATATAAACACAACATGCAGTATGCATATAAACATGTATATAAACACAACATGCAGAATGCATATAAACATGTATATAAACACAACATGCAGTATGCATATAAACATGTATATAAACACAACATGCAGAATGCATATAAACATGTATATAAACACAACATGCAGAATGCATATAAACATGTATATAAACACAACATGCAGAATGCATATAAACATGTATATAAACACAACATGCAGAATGCATATATAAACACAACATGCAAATGCATATAAACATGTATATAAACACAACATGCAGAATGCATATAAACATGTATATAAACACAACATGCAGAATGCATATAAACATGTATATAAACACAACATGCAGAATGCATATAAACATATAAAATGCATATAAACATGTATATAAACACAACATGCAGAATGCATATAAACATGTATATAAACACAACATGCAGAATGCATATAAACATGTATATAAACACAACATGCAGAATGCATATAAACATGTATATAAACACAACATGCAGAATGCATATAAACATGTATATAAACACAACATGCAGAATGCATATAAACATGTATATAAACACAACATGCAGAATGCATATAAACATGTATATAAACACAACATGCAGAATGCATATAAACATGTATATAAACACAACATGCAGAATGCATATAAACATGTATATAAACACAACATGCAGAATGCATATAAACATGTATATAAACACAACATGCAGAATGCATATAAACATGTATATAAACACAACATGCAGAATGCATATAAACATGTATATAAACACAACATGCAGAATGCATATAAACATGTATATAAACACAACATGCAGAATGCATATAAACATGTATATAAACACAACATGCAGAATGCATATAAAATGCATATAAACATGTATATAAACACAACATGCAGAATGCATATAAACATGTATATAAACACAACATGCAGAATGCATATAAACATGTATATAAACACAACATGCAGAATGCATATAAACATGTATATAAACACAACATGCAGAATGCATATAAACATGTATATAAACACAACATGCAGAATGCATATAAACATGTATATAAACACAACATGCAGAATGCATATAAACATGTATATAAACACAACATGCAGAATGCATATAAACATGTATATAAACACAACATGCAGAATGCATATAAACATGTATATAAACACAACATGCAGAATGCATATAAACATGTATATAAACACAACATGCAGAATGCATATAAACATGTATATAAACACAACATGCAGAATGCATATAAACATGTATATAAACACAACATGCAGAATGCATATAAACATGTATATAAACACAACATGCAGAATGCATATAAACATGTATATAAACACAACATGCAGAATGCATATAAACATGTATATAAACACAACATGTATATAAAATGTATATAAACACAAATGCATATAAAATGCATATAAACATGTATATAAACACAACATGCAGAATGCATATAAACATGTATATAAACACAACATGCAGAATGCATATAAACATGTATATAAACACAACATGCAGAATGCATATAAACATGTATATAAACACAACATGCAGAATGCATATAAACATGTATATAAACACAACATGCAGAATGCATATAAACATGTATATAAACACAACATGCAGAATGCATATAAACATGTATATAAACACAACATGCAGAATGCATATAAACATGTATATAAACACAACATGCAGAATGCATATAAATGCATATAAACATGTATATAAACACAACATGCAGATGCAGAATGCATATAAACATGTATATAAACACAACATGCAGAATGCATATAAACATGTATATAAACACAACATGCAGAATGCATATAAACATGTATATAAACACAACATGCAGAATGCATATAAACATGTATATAAACACAACATGCAGAATGCATATAAACATGTATATAAACACAACATGCAGAATGCATATAAACATGTATATAAACACAACATGCAGAATGCATATAAACATGTATATAAACACAACATGCAGAATGCATATAAACATGTATATAAACACAACATGCAGAATGCATATAAACATGTATATAAACACAACAAAATGCATATAAACATGTATATAAACACAACATGCAGAATGCATATAAACATGTATATAAACACAACATGCAGAATGCATATAAACATGTATATAAACACAACATGCAGAATGCATATAAACATGTATATAAACACAACATGCAGAATGCATATAAACATGTATATAAACACAACATGCAGAATGCATATAAACATGTATATAAACACAACATGCAGAATGCATATAAACATGTATATAAACACAACATGCAGAATGCATATAAACATGTATATAAAATGCATATAAACATGTATATAAACACAACATGCAGAATGCATATAAACATGTATATAAACACAACATGCAGAATGCATATAAACATGTATATAAACACAACATGCAGAATGCATATAAACATGTATATAAACACAACATGCAGAATGCATATAAACATGTATATAAACACAACATGCAGAATGCATATAAACATGTATATAAACACAACATGCAGAATGCATATAAACATGTATATAAACACAACATGCAGAATGCATATAAACATGTATATAAACACAACATGCAGAATGCATATAAACATGTATATAAACACAACATGCAGAATGCATATAAACATGTATATAAACACAACATGCAGAATGCATATAAACATGTATATAAACACAACATGCAGAATGCATATAAACATGTATATAAACACAACATGCAGAATGCATATAAAATGCATATAAACACAAAACATGTATAAACATATAAACACAACATGCAGAATGCATATAAACATGTATATAAACACAACATGCAGAATGCATATAAACATGTATATAAACACAACATGCAGAATGCATATAAACATGTATATAAACACAACATGCAGAATGCATATATAAAATGCATATAAACATGTATATAAACACAACATGCAGAATGCATATAAACATGTATATAAACACAACATGCAGAATGCATATAAACATGTATATAAACACAACATGCAGAATGCATATAAACATGTATATAAACACAACATGCAGAATGCATATAAACATGTATATAAACACAACATGCAGAATGCATATAAACATGTATATAAACACAACATGCAGAATGCATATAAACATGTATATAAACACAACATGCAGAATGCATATAAACATATGTATATAAACACAACATGCAGAATGCATATAAACATATAAACATGCAGAATATATAAACACAACATGCAGAATGCATATAAACATGTATATAAACACAACATGCAGAATGCATATAAACATGTATATAAACACAACATGCAGAATGCATATAAACATGTATATAAACACAACATGCAGAATGCATATAAACACAACATGCAGAATGCATATAAACATGTATATAAACACAACATGCAGAATGCATATAAAATGCATATAAACATGTATATAAACACAACATGCAGAATGCATATAAACATGTATATAAACACAACATGCAGAATGCATATAAACATGTATATAAACACACATGCAGAATGCAGAATGCATATGCATATAAACATGTATATAAACACAACATGCAGAATGCATATAAACATGTATATAAACACAACATGCAGAATGCATATAAACATGTATATAAACACAACATGCAGAATGCATATAAACATGTATATAAACACAACATGCAGTATGCATATAAACATGTATATAAACACAACATGCAGAATGCATATAAACATGTATATAAACACAACATGCAGAATGCATATATGCAAATGCATATAAACATGTATATAAACACAACATGCAGAATGCATATAAACATGTATATAAACACAACATGCAGAATGCATATAAACATGTATATAAACACAACATGCAGAATGCATATAAACATGTATATAAACACAACATGCAGAATGCATATAAACATGTATATAAAAAATGCATATAAACATGTATATAAACACAACATGCAGAATGCATATAAACATGTATATAAACACAACATGCAGAATGCATATAAACATGTATATAAACACAACATGCAGAATGCATATAAACATGTATATAAACACAACATGCAGAATGCATATAAACATGTATATAAACACAACATGCAGAATGCATATAAACATGTATATAAACACAACATGCAGAATGCATATAAACATGTATATAAACACAACATGCAGAATGCATATAAACATGTATATAAACACAACATGCAGAATGCATATAAACATGTATATAAACACAACATGCAGAATGCATATAAACATGTATATAAACATGTATATAAACACAACATGCAGAATGCATATAAACATGTATATAAACACAACATGCAGTATGCATATAAACATGTATATAAACACAACATGCAGAATGCATATAAACATGTATATAAACACAACATGCAGAATGCATATAAACATGTATATAAACACAACATGCAGAATGCATATAAACATGTATATAAACACAACATGCAGTATGCATATAAACATGTATATAAACACAACATGCAGAATGCATATAAACATGTATATAAACACAACATGCAGAATGCATATAAACATGTATATAAACACAACATGCAGAATGCATATAAACATGTATATAAACACAACATGCAGAATGCATGCATATAAACATGTATATAAACAACAACATGTATATAAACACAACAGCAATGCATATAAACATGTATATAAACACAACATGCAGAATGCATATAAACATGTATATAAACACAACATGCAGAATGCATATAAACATGTATATAAACACAACATGCAGTATGCATATAAACATGTATATAAACACAACATGCAGAATGCATATAAACATGTATATAAACACAACATGCAGAATGCATATAAACATGTATATAAACACAACATGCAAACATGCATATAAACATGTATATAAACACAACATGCAGAATGCATATAAACATGTATATAAACACAACATGCAGAATGCATATAAACATGTATATAAACACAACATGCAGAATGCATATAAACATGTATATAAACACAACATGCAGAATGCATATAAACATGTATATAAACACAACATGCAGAATGCATATAAACATGTATATAAACACAACATGCAGAATGCATATAAACATGTATATAAACACAACATGCAGAATGCATATAAACATGTATAAATAAACACATATAAACATGCATGCAATGCATATAAACATGTATATAAACACAACATGCATGCATATAAACATGTATATAAACACAACATGCAGAATGCATATAAACATGTATATAAACACAACATGCAGAATGCATATAAACATGTATATAAACACAACATGCAGAATGCATATAAACATGTATATAAACACAACATGCAGAATGCATATAAACATGTATATAAACACAACATGCAGAATGCATATAAACATGTATATAAACACAACATGCAGAATGCATATAAAATGCATATAAACACAACATGCAGTATGCATATAAACATGTATATAAACACAACATGCAGAATGCATATAAACATGTATATAAACACAACATGCAGTATGCATATAAACATGTATATAAACACAACATGCAGAATGCATATAAACATGTATATAAACACAACATGCAGAATGCATATAAAATGCATATAAACACAAAATGCAGTATGCATATAAACATGTATATAAACACAACATGCAGAATGCATATAAACATGTATATAAACACAACATGCAGTATGCATATAAACATGTATATAAACACAACATGCAGAATGCATATAAACATGTATATAAACACAACATGCAGAATGCATATAAAATGCATATAAACATGTATATAAACACAACATGCAGAATGCATATAAACATGTATATAAACACAACATGCAGTATGCATATAAACATGTATATAAACACAACATGCAGAATGCATATAAACATGTATATAAACACAACATGCAGTATGCATATAAACATGTATATAAACACAACATGCAGAATGCATATAAACATGTATATAAACACAACATGCAGAATGCATATAAACATGTATATAAACACAACATGCAGAATGCATATAAACATGTATATAAACACAACATGCAGAATGCATATAAAATGCATATAAACATGTATATAAACACAACATGCAGAATGCATATAAACATGTATATAAACACAACATGCAGAATGCATATAAACATGTATATAAACACAACATGCAGAATGCATATAAAATGCATATAAACATGTATATAAACACAACATGCAGAATGCATATAAACATGTATATAAACACAACATGCAGAATGCATATAAAATGCATATAAACATGTATATAAACACAACATGCAGAATGCATATAAACATGTATATAAACACAACATGCAGAATGCATATAAACATGTATATAAACACAACATGCAGAATGCATATAAACATGTATATAAACACAACATGCAGAATGCATATAAACATGTATATAAACACAACATGCAGAATGCATATAAACATGTATATAAACACAACATGCAGAATGCATATAAACATGTATATAAACACAACATGCAGAATGCATATAAACATGTATATAAACACAACATGCAGAATGCATATAAACATGTATATAAACACAACATGCAGAATGCATATAAACAGTAAACACAACATGCAGAATGCATATAAACATGTATATAAACACAACATGCAGAATGCATATAAACATGTATATAAACACAACATGCAGAATGCATATAAAATGCATATGCAGAATGCATATATAACATGTATATAAACACAACATGCAGAATGCATATAAACATGTATATAAACACAACATGCAGAATGCATATATAAACATGTATATAAACACAACATGCAGAATGCATATAAACATGTATATAAACACAACATGCAGAATGCATATAAACATGTATATAAACACAACATGCAGAATGCATATAAACATGTATATAAACACAACATGCAGAATGCATATAAACATGTATATAAACACAACATGCAGAATGCATATAAACATGTATATAAACACAACATGCAGAATGCATATAAACATGTATATAAACACAACATGCAGAATGCATATAAACATGTATATAAACACAACATGCAGAATGCATATAAACATGTATATAAACACAACATGCAGAATGCATATAAACATGTATATAAACACAACATGCAGAATGCATATAAACATGTATATAAACACAACATGCAGAATGCATATAAACATGTATATAAACACAACATGCAGAATGCATATAAACATGTATATAAACACAACATGCAGAATGCATATAAAATGCATATAAACATGCATATAAACATGTATATAAACACAACATGCAGAATGCATATAAACATGTATATAAACACAACATGCAGAATGCATATAAACATGTATATAAACACAACATGCAGAATGCATATAAACATGTATATAAACACAACATGCAGAATGCATATAAACATGTATATAAACACAACATGCAGAATGCATATAAACATGTATATAAACACAACATGCAGAATGCATATAAACATGTATATAAACACAACATGCAGAATGCATATAAACATGTATATAAACACAACATGCAGAATGCATATAAACATGTATATAAACACAACATGCAGAATGCATATAAACATGTATATAAACACAACATGCAGAATGCATATAAACATGTATATAAACACAACATGCAGAATGCATATAAACATGTATATAAACACAACATGCAGAATGCATATAAACATGTATATAAACACAACATGCAGAATGCATATAAACATGTATATAAACACAACATGCAGAATGCATATAAACATGTATATAAACACAACATGCAGAATGCATATAAACATGTATATAAACACAACATGCAGAATGCATATAAACATGTATATAAACACAACATGCAGAATGCATATAAACATGTATATAAACACAACATGCAGCATATAAACATGTATATAAACACAACATGCAGAATGCAATAAACATGTATATAAACACAACATGCAGAATGCATATAAACATGTATATAAACACAACATGCAGAATGCATATAAACATGTATATAAACACAACATGCAGAATGCATATAAACATGTATATAAACACAACATGCAGTATGCATATAAACATGTATATAAACACAACATGCAGTATGCATATAAACATGTATATAAACACAACATGCAGAATGCATATAAACATGTATATAAACACAACATGCAGAATGCATATAAACATGTATATAAACACAACATGCAGAATGCATATAAACATGTATATAAACACAACATGCAGAATGCATATAAACATGTATATAAACACAACATGCAGTATGCATATAAACATGTATATAAACACAACATGCATATAAACAGTATATAAACACAACATGCAGAATGCATATAAACATGTATATAAACACAACATGCAGAATGCATATAAACATGTATATAAACACAACATGCAGAATGCATATAAACATGTATATAAACACAACATGCAGAATGCATATAAACATGTATATAAACACAACATGCAGAATGCATATAAACATGTATATAAACACAACATGCAGAATGCATATAAACATGTATATAAACACAACATGCAGAATGCATATAAACATGTATATAAACACAACATGCAGAATGCATATAAACATGTATATAAACACAACATGCAGAATGCATATAAACATGTATATAAACACAACATGCAGAATGCATATAAACATGTATATAAACACAACATGCAGAATGCATATAAACATGTATATAAACACAACATGCAGAATGCATATAAACATGTATATAAACACAACATGCAGAATGCATATAAACATGTATATAAACACAACATGCAGAATGCATATAAACATGTATATAAACACAACATGCAGAATGCATATAAACATGTATATAAACACAACATGCAGAATGCATATAAACATGTATATAAACACAACATGCAGAATGCATATAAACATGTATATAAACACAACATGCAGAATGCATATAAACATGTATATAAACACAACATGCAGAATGCATAGAGTTACAGTTCACAGGAAATCAGTCAATTGAAATACATTCATTAGGCCCTAATCTATGGATTTCACATGACTGCGAATAAAGATTTGCATCTGTTGGTCACAGATACCATTGCAAAAAAAGGTTGGGGCATGGAAATCCAGTCAGTATCTGGTGTGACCATCATTTGCCTCATGCAGCTTGACCCATCACCTTTGCATAGAGTTGATCAGGCTGTTGACCGTGGCCTGTGGAATGTTCTCCCACTCCTCTTCAATGGCTGTGAGAAGTTGCTGGATATTGGCGGGAACTCGAAAAATCTGTCGCACACATCGATCCAAAGCATCCCAAACATGCTCACAGGTGTGACATGTCTGGTGAGTATGCAGGCCATGGAAGAACTGGGACATGTTCAGTTCCCAGGACTTGTGTACAAATCCTTGCGACATGAGGCTGTGCATTATCATGCTGATTCATGAGGTAATGGTGGTGGCTGAATGGCACAACATTGGGCCTCAGGATCTCATCAAGGTATCTCTGTGCATTGAAATTGCCATCGATAAAATACAATTGTGTTTGTTGTCCGTAACTTATGACTGCCCATACCATAACTCTACCGCCAACACGACAGCATACACATGTGTCTGCGGTTGTGGGGCAGGTGGGACGTACTGCCAATTTCTCTAAAACGACGTGAGAGGCGGCTTGTACTGTAGAGACATTAACATTCAATTATCTGGCAACAGCTCTGGTGGACATTCCTGCAGTCAGCATGCCAATTGCACGCTCCTTCAAAACTTGAGACATCTGTGGCATTGTGTTGTGTGACAAAACTGCACATTTCAGTGTGGCCTTTAATTGTCCCCAGTATAAGGTGCACCTGTATAATGATCATGCTGTTTAATGAGCTTCTTTATATTCCACACCTGCCAGGTGCATGGATTATCTTGGCAAAGGAGAAACACTCACTAACAGGGATGTAAACAAATTTGTGCCTAGAATTTGAGAGAAATACGATTTTTGTGCTTATGGAACTGTGATCTTTAATTTTAGCTCATGAAACACTGTACATGTTGTGTTAAAATTGTTGTTCAGGGCCTCATTGCCAAAATCCCAAAGTATCCCTTTAACATCCTACACCAGTCTTCTCCCTTCTACCACTGTCTCACCTGACACCCTGAACCAGACTCCTACCGTTCTGTCTCACCTGACACCCTGAACCAGACTCCTACCGTTCTGTATCAGCTGACACCCTGAACCAGACTCCTACCGTTCTGTATCAGCTGACACCCTGAACCAGACTCCTACCGTTCTGTCTCAGCTGACACCCTGAACCAGACTCCTACCGTTCTGTATCAGCTGACACCCTGAACCAGACTCCTACCGTTCTGTCTCACCTGACACCCTGAACCAGACTCCTACCGTTCTGTCTCAGCTGACACCCTGAACCAGACTCCTACCGTTCTGTATCAGCTGACACCCTGAACCAGACTCCTACCGTTCTGTCTCAGCTGATACCCTGAACCAGACTCCTACCGTTCTGTATCAGCTGACACCCTGAACCAGACTCCTACCGTTCTGTCTCACCTGACACCCTGAACCAGACTCCTACCGTTCTGTATCAGCTGACACCCTGAACCAGACTCCTACCGTTCTGTCTCACCTGACACCCTGAACCAGACTCCTACCGTTCTGTCTCAACTGACACCCTGAACCAGACTCCTACCGTTCTGTATCAGCTGACACCCTAAACCAGACTCCTACCGTTCTGTCTCAGCTGACACCCTGAACCAGACTCCTACCGTTCTGTCTCACCTGACACCCTGAACCAGACTCCTACCGTTCTGTATCAGCTGACACCCTGAACCAGACTCCTACCGTTCTGTCTCACCTGACACCCTGAACCAGACTCCTACCGTTCTGTATCAGCTGACACCCTGAACCAGACTCCTACCGTTCTGTCTCACCTGACACCCTGAACCAGACTCCTACCGTTCTGTCTCAGCTGACACCCTGAACCAGACTCCTACCGTTCTGTATCAGCTGACACCCTGAACCAGACTCCTACCGTTCTGTCTCAGCTGATACCCTGAACCAGACTCCTACCGTTCTGTATCAGCTGACACCCTGAACCAGACTCCTACCGTTCTGTCTCAACTGACACCCTGAACCAGACTCCTACCGTTCTGTATCAGCTGACACCCTGAACCAGACTCCTACCGTTCTGTCTCACCTGACACCCTGAACCAGACTCCTACCGTTCTGTATCAGCTGACACCCTGAACCAGACTCCTACCGTTCTGTCTCACCTGACACCCTGAACCAGACTCCTACCGTTCTGTCTCAGCTGACACCCTGAACCAGACTCCTACCGTTCTGTCTGTCTGCCTGTCTCTCTACAATTAATTAGGTGTGTGTTTGTATGCATGTGTGGTGAGATGCAATGTTCACCAAATCAGGCCTAAAATAATTACTGTAGGTATTACCCCTAGAGAAAGGGTCTTCATTCAATTCCTTCTGGTCATAAACAGACAGAGAGAAGGACAGCAGCAGCATAGCTGTGGTAGAATAATGGCAGGAATCATTCTGGACTGGCAGACAGTGGGAGGTTGAAGAAACTCACCTCTTAATCTATACACCCCTAAATCACCCAGCCAGGGAGTGTTCTCCAGGGTTCTACTGTGTGAGCAGAGGATTGAGACTACATAAAAGAAAGAGAGAGGTCACATATATAACCCAACAGAAAATATGTATGCAGACTTTTACACACATGAACCACTATGTGTAAATTAAAATCTACTATATATAATGTAGATTATAATAATTATAATTATGATCATTATAGAGTAGGAGCCAGAGAGGAGAGATGTGAGAAAGACATGGAAACAGAGAGAATATGAGGCAGAGAGGAGAGATGTGAGAAAGACATGGAAACAGAGAGGATATGAGCCAGAGAGGAGAGATGTGAGAAAGACATGGAAACAGAGAGAATATGAGGCAGAGAGGAGAGATGTGAGAAAGACATGGAAACAGAGAGAATATGAGGCAGAGAGGAGAGATGTGAGAAAGACATGGAAATGGAGAGAGTAGGAGAAAGAGAGGAGAGATGTGAGAAAGACATGGAAACAGAGAGGATATGAGCCAGAGAGGAGAGATGCGAGAAAGACATGGAAACGGAGAGAGTAGGAGGAAGAGAGGAGAGATGTGAGAAAGACATGGAAACGGAGAGAGTAGGAGGAAGAGAGGAGATGTGTGAGAAAGACATGGAAACGGAGAGAATATGAGGCAGAGAGGAGAGATGTGAGAAAGACATGGAAACAGAGAGGATATGAGCCAGAGAGGAGAGATGTGAGAAAGACATGGAAACAGAGAGGATATGAGCCAGAGAGGAGAGATGTGAGAAAGACATGGAAACAGAGAGGATATGAGCCAGAGAGGAGAGATGTGAGAAAGACATGGAAACAGAGAGAATATGAGGCAGAGAGGAGAGATGTGAGAAAGACATGGAAACAGAGAGGATATGAGCCAGAGAGGAGAGATGTGAGAAAGACATGGAAACAGAGAGAATATGAGGCAGAGAGGAGAGATGTGAGAAAGACATGGAAACGGAGAGAGTAGGAGGAAGAGAGGAGAGATGTGAGAAAGACATGGAAACGGAGAGAGTAGGAGGAAGAGAGGAGAGATGTGAGAAAGACATGGAAACGGAGAGAGTAGGAGGAAGAGAGGAGATGTGTGAGAAAGACATGGAAACGGAGAGAATATGAGGCAGAGAGGAGAGATGTGAGAAAGACATGGAAACAGAGAGGATATGAGCCAGAGAGGAGAGATGTGAGAAAGACATGGAAACAGAGAGGATATGAGCCAGAGAGGAGAGATGTGAGAAAGACATGGAAACAGAGAGGATATGAGCCAGAGAGGAGAGATGTGAGAAAGACATGGAAACAGAGAGGATATGAGCCAGAGAGGAGAGCTGTGAGAAAGACATGGAAACAGAGAGGATATGAGCCAGAGAGGAGAGATGTGAGAAAGACATGGAAACAGAGAGAATATGAGGCAGAGAGGAGAGATGTGAGAAAGACATGGAAACAGAGAGGATATGAGCCAGAGAGGAGAGATGTGAGAAAGACATGGAAACAGAGAGGATATGAGCCAGAGAGGAGATATGTGAGAAAGACATGGAAACAGAATAGGATATGAGCCAGAGAGGAGAGATGTGAGAAAGACATGGAAACAGAGAGGATATGAGGCAGAGAGGAGAGATGTGAGAAAGACATGGAAACAGAGAGGATATGAGCCAGAGAGGAGAGATGTGAGAAAGGCATGGAAACAGAGAGGATATGAGCCAGAGAGGAGAGATGTGAGAAAGACATGGAAACAGAGAGGATATGAGCCAGAGAGGAGAGATGTGAGAAAGACATGGAAACAGAGAGGATATGAGCCAGAGAGGAGAGATGTGAGAAAGACATGGAAACAGAGAGGATATGAGCCAGAGAGGAGAGATGTGAGAAAGACATGGAAACAGAGAGGATATGAGCCAGAGAGGAGAGATGTGAGAAAGACATGGAAACAGAGAGAATATGAGGCAGAGAGGAGAGATGTGAGAAAGACATGGAAATGGAGAGAGTAGGAGGAAGAGAGGAGAGATGTGAGAAAGACATGGAAACAGAGAGGATATGAGCCAGAGAGGAGAGATGTGAGAAAGACATGGAAACAGAGAGAATATGAGGCAGAGAGGAGAGATGTGAGAAAGACATGGAAACAGAGAGGATATGAGGCAGAGAGGAGAGATGTGAGAAAGACATGGAAACAGAGAGGATATGAGCCAGAGAGGAGAGATGTGAGAAAGACATGGAAACAGAGAGGATATGAGCCAGAGAGGAGAGATGTGAGAAAGACATGGAAACAGAGAGAATATGAGGCAGAGAGGAGAGATGTGAGAAAGACATGGAAACAGAGAGGATATGAGCCAGAGAGGAGAGATGTGAGAAAGACATGGAAACAGAGAGGATATGAGCCAGAGAGGAGAGATGTGAGAAAGACATGGAAACAGAGAGGATATGAGCCAGAGAGGAGAGATGTGAGAAAGACATGGAAACAGAGAGGATATGAGCCAGAGAAGAGAGATGTGAGAAAGACATGGAAACAGAGAGAATATGAGGCAGAGAGGAGAGATGTGAGAAAGACATGGAAATGGAGAGAGTAGGAGGAAGAGAGGAGAGATGTGAGAAAGACATGGAAACAGAGAGGATATGAGCCAGAGAGGAGAGATGTGAGAAAGACATGGAAACAGAGAGGATATGAGCCAGAGAGGAGAGATGTGAGAAAGACATGGAAACAGAGAGGATATGAGGCAGAGAGGAGAGATGTGAGAAAGACATGGAAACAGAGAGGATATGAGCCAGAGAGGAGAGATGTGAGAAAGACATGGAAACAGAGAGGATATGAGCCAGAGAGGAGAGATGTGAGAAAGACATGGAAACAGAGAGGATATGAGCCAGAGAGGAGAGATGTGAGAAAGACATGGAAACAGAGAGGATATGAGCCAGAGAGGAGAGATGTGAGAAAGACATGGAAACAGAGAGGATATGAGCCAGAGAAGAGAGATGTGAGAAAGACATGGAAACAGAGAGAATATGAGGCAGAGAGGAGAGATGTGAGAAAGACATGGAAATGGAGAGAGTAGGAGGAAGAGAGGAGAGATGTGAGAAAGACATGGAAACGGAGAGAGTAGGAGGAAGAGAGGAGAGATGTGAGAAAGACATGGAAACGGAGAGAGTAGGAGGAAGAGAGGAGATGTGTGAGAAAGACATGGAAACGGAGAGAATATGAGGCAGAGAGGAGAGATGTGAGAAAGACATGGAAACAGAGAGGATATGAGCCAGAGAGGAGAGATGTGAGAAAGACATGGAAACAGAGAGGATATGAGCCAGAGAGGAGAGATGTGAGAAAGACATGGAAACAGAGAGGATATGAGCCAGAGAGGAGAGATGTGAGAAAGACATGGAAACAGAGAGGATATGAGCCAGAGAGGAGAGCTGTGAGAAAGACATGGAAACAGAGAGGATATGAGCCAGAGAGGAGAGATGTGAGAAAGACATGGAAACAGAGAGAATATGAGGCAGAGAGGAGAGATGTGAGAAAGACATGGAAACAGAGAGGATATGAGCCAGAGAGGAGAGATGTGAGAAAGACATGGAAACAGAGAGGATATGAGCCAGAGAGGAGATATGTGAGAAAGACATGGAAACAGAATAGGATATGAGCCAGAGAGGAGAGATGTGAGAAAGACATGGAAACAGAGAGGATATGAGGCAGAGAGGAGAGATGTGAGAAAGACATGGAAACAGAGAGGATATGAGCCAGAGAGGAGAGATGTGAGAAAGGCATGGAAACAGAGAGGATATGAGCCAGAGAGGAGAGATGTGAGAAAGACATGGAAACAGAGAGGATATGAGCCAGAGAGGAGAGATGTGAGAAAGACATGGAAACAGAGAGGATATGAGCCAGAGAGGAGAGATGTGAGAAAGACATGGAAACAGAGAGGATATGAGCCAGAGAGGAGAGATGTGAGAAAGACATGGAAACAGAGAGGATATGAGCCAGAGAGGAGAGATGTGAGAAAGACATGGAAACAGAGAGAATATGAGGCAGAGAGGAGAGATGTGAGAAAGACATGGAAATGGAGAGAGTAGGAGGAAGAGAGGAGAGATGTGAGAAAGACATGGAAACAGAGAGGATATGAGCCAGAGAGGAGAGATGTGAGAAAGACATGGAAACAGAGAGAATATGAGGCAGAGAGGAGAGATGTGAGAAAGACATGGAAACAGAGAGGATATGAGGCAGAGAGGAGAGATGTGAGAAAGACATGGAAACAGAGAGGATATGAGCCAGAGAGGAGAGATGTGAGAAAGACATGGAAACAGAGAGGATATGAGCCAGAGAGGAGAGATGTGAGAAAGACATGGAAACAGAGAGAATATGAGGCAGAGAGGAGAGATGTGAGAAAGACATGGAAACAGAGAGGATATGAGCCAGAGAGGAGAGATGTGAGAAAGACATGGAAACAGAGAGGATATGAGCCAGAGAGGAGAGATGTGAGAAAGACATGGAAACAGAGAGGATATGAGCCAGAGAGGAGAGATGTGAGAAAGACATGGAAACAGAGAGGATATGAGCCAGAGAAGAGAGATGTGAGAAAGACATGGAAACAGAGAGAATATGAGGCAGAGAGGAGAGATGTGAGAAAGACATGGAAATGGAGAGAGTAGGAGGAAGAGAGGAGAGATGTGAGAAAGACATGGAAACAGAGAGGATATGAGCCAGAGAGGAGAGATGTGAGAAAGACATGGAAACAGAGAGGATATGAGCCAGAGAGGAGAGATGTGAGAAAGACATGGAAACAGAGAGGATATGAGGCAGAGAGGAGAGATGTGAGAAAGACATGGAAACAGAGAGGATATGAGCCAGAGAGGAGAGATGTGAGAAAGACATGGAAACAGAGAGGATATGAGCCAGAGAGGAGAGATGTGAGAAAGACATGGAAACAGAGAGGATATGAGCCAGAGAGGAGAGATGTGAGAAAGACATGGAAACAGAGAGGATATGAGCCAGAGAGGAGAGATGTGAGAAAGACATGGAAACAGAGAGGATATGAGCCAGAGAAGAGAGATGTGAGAAAGACATGGAAACAGAGAGAATATGAGGCAGAGAGGAGAGATGTGAGAAAGACATGGAAATGGAGAGAGTAGGAGGAAGAGAGGAGAGATGTGAGAAAGACTTGGAAACAGAGAGGATATGAGCCAGAGAGGAGAGATGTGAGAAAGACATGGAAACAGAGAGAATATGAGGCAGAGAGGAGAGATGTGAGAAAGACATGGAAACAGAGAGGATATGAGCCAGAGAGGAGAGATGTGAGAAAGACATGGAAACAGAGAGGATATGAGCCAGAGAGGAGAGATGTGAGAAAGACATGGAAACAGAGAGGATATGAGCCAGAGAGGAGAGATGTGAGAAAGACATGGAAACAGAGAGGATATGAGCCAGAGAGGAGAGATGTGAGAAAGACATGGAAACAGAGAGAATATGAGGCAGAGAGGAGAGATGTGAGAAAGACATGGAAATGGAGAGAGTAGGAGAAAGAGAGGAGAGATGTGAGAAAGACATGGAAACAGAGAGGATATGAGCCAGAGAGGAGAGATGCGAGAAAGACATGGAAACAGAGAGGATATGAGCCAGAGAGGAGAGATGTGAGAAAGACATGGAAACAGAGAGGATATGAGCCAGAGAGGAGAGATGTGAGAAAGACATGGAAACAGAGAGGATATGAGCCAGAGAGGAGAGATGTGAGAAAGACATGGAAACAGAGAGAATATGAGGCAGAGAGGAGAGATGTGAGAAAGACATGGAAACAGAGAGGATATGAGCCAGAGAGGAGAGATGTGAGAAAGACATGGAAACAGAGAGAATATGAGGCAGAGAGGAGAGATGTGAGAAAGACATGGAAACGGAGAGAGTAGGAGGAAGAGAGGAGAGATGTGAGAAAGACATGGAAACAGAGAGGATATGAGCCAGAGAGGAGAGATGTGAGAAAGACATGGAAACAGAGAGAATATGAGCCAGAGAGGAGAGATGTGAGAAAGACATGGAAACAGAGAGGATATGAGCCAGAGAGGAGAGATGTGAGAAAGACATGGAAACAGAGAGGATATGAGCCAGAGAGGAGAGATGTGAGAAAGACATGGAAACAGAGAGAATATGAGGAAGAGAGGAGAGATGTGAGAAAGACATGGAAACAGAGAGAATATGAGGCAGAGAGGAGAGATGTGAGAAAGACATGGAAACAGAGAGAGTAGGAGGAAGAGAGGAGATATGTGAGAAAGACATGGAAACAGAGAGGATATGAGCCAGAGAGGAGAGATGTGAGAAAGACATGGAAACAGAGAGAATATGAGGAAGAGAGGAGAGATGTGAGAAAGACATGGAAACAGAGAGAATATGAGGCAGAGAGGAGAGATGTGAGAAAGACATGGAAACAGAGAGAGTAGGAGGAAGAGAGGAGAGATGTGAGAAAGACATGGAAACAGAGAGAATATGAGGCAGAGAGGAGAGATGTGAGAAAGACATGGAAACAGAGAGGATATGAGGCAGAGAGGAGAGATGTGAGAAAGACATGGAAACAGAGAGAATATGAGGAAGAGAGGAGAGATGTGAGAAAGACATGGAAACAGAGAGAATATGAGGCAGAGAGGAGAGATGTGAGAAAGACATGGAAACAGAGAGAGTAGGAGGAAGAGAGGAGATATGTGAGAAAGACATGGAAACAGAGAGGATATGAGGCAGAGAGAGTAGGACGATAGAGACATAAGCAGAGTGAGCAAGGTGTATGATAAAAAATGGAAAAAGAGGGAGGATGGGGGTTGTAGCCTTGTAGTACAGATGCTATCTTAATTTGACCCTGCTTCTCACAGCAGGAAAATAATCCTGCAGCAACAGGAAATGTGAATTATTACGTGGATTATAATTAATTGACTTTTTTGGATGGGTTGATACATTTTTCGTTAGGGATAGTCTGAAATTTTAAAGTGAAATTTACAAACTTTAGAAGCCTTTTTAAACCTTGAATACACTACAATTTGCATTTCCTGCAGCGCAGGAACATGTTCTGAGACAACAGAGTGATCAAAATAGGATATCAGATCTGTACATGGAGAAATTAAGAAAGCTGAGCAGAAGAGGACTTGTCAAAACAGAAAAGGACAGTGATCTATAAGAGACAGAGAGAGAAAAGACAGAGAGAAGGGTGGTATCATATGATGTGCAGTGTTGTGTTGTATTGCATTGTCCTCTGACTGGTGTTGACGGGGTGAGAACACCAGGCTCCAATTGATCAACCCTGCCAAGTGTGACAGAGGAAAATATGGAAAAGAATGGACACCTCTAACCCCATGACAGAGAAGATGACAAGGTCTCTCTGTCCATAGACAGGACTGTAGGGTGAATGTGTGTATGTGCCTGTGTGTGTTTGTTTGCCTGTGTATGACTTTGTGCACGTGGAGTATTTGTTTTTGTGTGACCATGTCCGTATCGTAACGGTGTCTGTACACCAATATGTGTGTGTATCTCTGTATGTCGCATAATAACATTGTATTTGTGCTGCAGTGGCAGAGTATAATCCCCATGGACCGGTATGCTCCTCCACTCTACTGTCAATCACCCATTTCACCCCATTTCCATGTCCCTTCCTGCATGGCCACCATTTGGAGAGATGCCGTGCTTGACAGATGACTCCCCCCCAGATGACTCCCCACCTGCCTCTGTAAAGCAGCTGGCGAGGAGAGGGAGACTGCACGGTGGGCTAACGCTAATTTAAAGCTTTCTCCCATCTAAACAGCTGGGGTTAGCAGCCCTGCGCTACACTACACTAGCTCTATCACTGGGGCTGACAGACTGAAACAGGAACCACAGAATATTCTTCCTCTTAAAATGAAGGGGATGAGAGGAATAGCCTGCTGAAGCATGCATACTGTGTTGTAAAGAAAAGTATAGCCTCACTGTTCCTACGATATACTGTGCTGTTAGAATCTGCTGTGGTATTGACATTGGAAAGCTGTGACGCTTCATGGGTTAGTGTAATCACAGACATGGGGTTCAACTCATACAGCTGGTGACAGACGGGTGTTTTAGAGGGGTGTTTTAGTTTACTGGATTGCAAGGGCTTAGATGTCACTTGAACATGGGGGGGTCACAAACAGAAAAGTGTACTAGCTATTTTACTGGTCTGTAATGATCCATTATGCTGCATCAGGTTGAGAGTGAGATAAGTAGTGGGTGGCTGGGTGGGTATCCTGATGCTCGTCAGGTCGCCTTATTATGCCTGGGATCAGAACAGAACACCTTGCTGCAGTCCTCAACGCCTCTGCACCTCACATTATCATCATCATCCTCAGCAGCAGCAGCAGCAGTGGATGGTAGGTTGAGGCTGAGCATATAGCTGCTCCATGATGAAGTGTTTCTCACCCTAAAAAGCACAGCTATTTTAAGCACCACACTCATAAATAATGCAATAATGCAGCCAGGAACCTTTGATCTCGGCTTGTGTTCCCGGGGGACATTATTGTATGCTACACCAATGGAAAGTTCAGAGATAATAATGTGCGGTTGAAGTGTGGTGTGTGTGTCACAGAGGGTGTGTGTCAGAGAGAGAGAGAGAGAGAGAGAGAGAGAGAGAGAGAGAGAGAGAGAGAGAGAGAGAGAGAGAGAGAGAGAGAGATGTATGTGAGTATGTAATTATTATATTGTAATATTTGCACTGTATTTTTGAGAGAGTGTATGCACAGCATGTACATAATGGATGGGTATGTATTGTATGTTTGTGCGCGTGTGTGTATATATGCGTGTGTGTGTGTGCATACATGCATCTGTGTGATGTTGGCAGTGTCCTGGTTAGGTAATGGCAGCTCACTGAGCCGTCAGTTCTCTGGGGAGCAGTTTAATTTAAGTAATTGAATCTACATACTGTATGCATAACAAGAATAGAGAGAGATAGAGTATGAAATAAAAACCTGACTTGAGAGTGAATTACACTACCCACCAGTCTTGTCTTTACAAGAGTCCTTAACAGCCTGGCTAGATTGTTCAAGAATGGCAACACACACACACACACACACACACCTCCACCATTTTTCAATTACAGACTTGGCCACTTCCAGTCTCTCACAAAGGAGCCAATTCATCAGTCCATTAGAGAAAGGGCTCACCTGTCTCCCCGTTCTCTCTCCCTCTCCCTCGCTCGCTCGCTCACACACACACACACACACACACACACACACACACACACACACACACACACACACACACACACACACACACACACACACACACACACACACACACACACACACACACACACACACACACACACACACACACACACACACACACACACACACACACACACACACACACACACACACCACACACACACACACACACACACACACACACACACACACACACACACACACACACACACACACACACACACACACACACACACACACACACACACACACACACACACACACACACACACCACATACACACACACACACACACACACACACACACACACACACACACACACACACACACACACACACACACACACACACACACACACACACACACACACACACACACACACACACACACACACACACACACACACACACACACACACACACACACACACACACACACACACACACACACACACACACACACACACACACACACACACACACACACACACACGTACGTTCCTACTGGGCAGCGCCACACCATACGCTGACCTCAACACAAAACTATCAGCCAGAGTACAGAATCAACACTAACCTGAGGGATAAACCCACCTTAACACCGGACTCTAAACTAAAGAGAGAACCCATTAGTGATGTGAATACCACCTTAACACCGGACTCTAACCTAAAGACAGAACCCATTAGTGATGTGAATACCACCTTATCATCGGACTCTAACCTAAAGAGAGAACCCATTAGTGATGTGAATACAATAGAAGACTGAGCATTAAGCTGAGCAGCTTGGAAAATAGACATGTAAAATGTGAATTTGTAGCTTAAAACATTGAATAAAAATACCCTTTTAACTCAGATTGCCACTGACCATTTTGGCTTAACCAATTGCATATTTTCCTTAACAATAATCACTCACATCACACTAACCTTGACTATTCAGTTTACGTAACACCACACGCTCAAAATATGGACTTCTGTGCTTGCCTAAACCTCATGTACAGTACCAGTCAAAAGTCTGTACACACCTACTAATTTTTCTTTATTTTTACTATTTTCTACATTGTAGAATAATGGTGAAGACATCAAACGACGAAATAACACATATGGAATCATGTAGTAACCAAAAAAAGTATTTTATATTTGAGATTCTTCAAAGTCATCCTCGTTAAATACAATCCTCCATGTATATCCTCCTTAACCACCAACCTCCATGTATACTCTCATTAATTCAACCTGCATGTATACTCTCATTAATTCAACCTGCATGTATACTCTCATTAATTCAACCTCCATGTATACTCTCATTAATTCAACCTCCATGTATACTCTCATTAATTCAACCTCCATGTATACTCTCATTAATTCAACCTCCATGTATACTCTCATTAATTCAACCTCCATGTATACTCTCATTAATTCAACCTCCATGTATACTCTCATTAATTCAACCTCCATGTATACTCTCATTAATTCAACCTCCATGTATAGTCTCATTAATTCAACCTCCATGTATAGTCTCATTAATTCAACCTCCATGTATACTCTCATTAATTCAACCTCCATGTATAGTCTCATTAATTCAACCTCCATGTATAGTCTCATTAATTCAACCTCCATGTATAGTCTCATTAATTCAACCTCCATGTATACTCTCATTAATTCAACCTCCATGTATACTCTCATTAATTCAACCTCCATGTATAGTCTCATTCATTCAACCTCCATGTATACACTCATTAATTCAACCCCATGTATACTCTCATTAATTCAACCTCCATGTATACTCTCATTAATTCAACCTCCATGTATACTCTCATTAATTCAACCTCCATGTATACTCTCATTAATTCAACCTCCATGTATACTCTCATTAATTCAACCTCCATGTATAGTCTCATTAATTCAACCTCCATGTATACTCTCATTAATTCAACCTCCATGTATATTCTCATTAATTCAACCTCCATGTATACACTCATTAATTCAACCTCCATGTATACTCTCATTAATTCAACCTCCATGTATACTCTCATTAATTCAACCTCCATGTATAGTCTCATTAATTCAACCTCCATGTATACTCTCATTAATTCAACCTCCATGTATAGTCTCATTAATTCAACCTCCATGTATAGTCTCATTAATTCAACCTCCATGTATACTCTAATTAATTCAACCTCCATGTATACTCTCATTAATTCAACCTCCATGTATAGTCTCATTAATTCAACCTCCATGTATACTCTCATTAATTCAACCTCCATGTATACTCTCATTAATTCAACCTCCATGTATACTCTCATTAATTCAACCTCCATGTATACTCTCATTAATTCAACCTCCATGTATACACTCATTAATTCAACCTCCATGTATACTCTCATTAATTCAACCTCCATGTATACTCTCATTAATTCAACCTCCATGTATAGTCTCATTAATTCAACCTCCATGTATACTCTCATTAATTCAACCTCCATGTATACTCTCATTAATTCAACCTCCATGTATAGTCTCATTAATTCAACCTCCATGTATACTCTCATTAAATCAAACCTCCATGTATAGTCTCATTAATTCAACCTCCATGTATACTCTCATTAATTCAACCTCCATGTATAGTCTCATTAATTCAACCTCCATGTATACTCTCATTAATTCAACCTCCATGTATAGTCTCATTAATTCAACCTCCATGTATACTCTCATTAATTCAACCTCCATGTATACTCTCATTAATTCAACCTCCATGTATACTCTCATTAATTCAACCTCCATGTATACTCTCATTAATTCAACCTCCATGTATACACTCATTAATTCAACCTCCATGTATACTCTCATTAATTCAACCTCCATGTATACTCTCATTAATTCAACCTCCATGTATACTCTCATTAATTCAACCTCCATGTATACTCTCATTAATTCAACCTCCATGTATACTCTCATTAATTCAACCTCCATGTATACTCTCATTAATTCAACCTCCATGTATACTCTCATTAATTCAACCTCCATGTATACTCTCATTAATTCAACCTCCATGTATACTCTCATTAATTCAACCTCCATGTATACACTCATTAATTCAACCTCCATGTATACTCTCATTAATTCAACCTCCATGTATACTCTCATTAATTCAACCTCCATGTATACTCTCATTAATTCAACCTCCATGTATACTCTCATTAATTCAACCTCCATGTATACTCTCATTAATTCAACCTCCATGTATACTCTCTTTAATTCAACCTCCATGTATAGTCTCATTAATTCAACCTCCATGTATAGTCTCATTAATTCAACCTCCATGTATACTCTCATTAATTCAACCTCCATGTATACTCTCATTAATTCAACCTCCATGTATACTCTCATTAATTCAACCTCCATGTATACTCTCATTAATTCAACCTCCATGTATACACTCATTAATTCAACCTCCATGTATACTCTCATTAATTCAACCTCCATGTATACTCTCATTAATTCAACCTCCATGTATAGTCTCATTAATTCAACCTCCATGTATACTCTCATTAATTCAACCTCCATGTATACTCTCATTAATTCAACCTCCATGTATAGTCTCATTAATTCAACCTCCATGTATACTCTCATTAATTCAACCTCCATGTATACTCTCATTAATTCAACCTCCATGTATACTCTCATTAATTCAACCTCCATGTATACTCTCATTAATTCAACCTCCATGTATACTCTCATTAATTCAACCTCCATGTATACTCTCATTAATTCAACCTCCATGTATAGTCTCATTAATTCAACCTCCATGTATACTCTCATTAATTCAACCTCCATGTATATTCTCATTAATTCAACCTCCATGTATACACTCATTAATTCAACCTCCATGTATACTCTCATTAATTCAACCTCCATGTATACTCTCATTAATTCAACCTCCATGTGTAGTCTCATTAATTCAACCTCCATGTATACTCTCATTAATTCAACCTCCATGTATAGTCTCATTAATTCAACCTCCATGTATAGTCTCATTAATTCAACCTCCATGTATACTCTAATTAATTCAACCTCCATGTATACTCTCATTAATTCAACCTCCATGTATAGTCTCATTAATTCAACCTCCATGTATACTCTCATTAATTCAACCTCCATGTATACTCTCATTAATTCAACCTCCATGTATACTCTCATTAATTCAACCTCCATGTATACTCTCATTAATTCAACCTCCATGTATACACTCATTAATTCAACCTCCATGTATACTCTCATTAATTCAACCTCCATGTATACTCTCATTAATTCAACCTCCATGTATAGTCTCATTAATTCAACCTCCATGTATACTCTCATTAATTCAACCTCCATGTATACTCTCATTAATTCAACCTCCATGTATAGTCTCATTAATTCAACCTCCATGTATACTCTCATTAATTCAACCTCCATGTATAGTCTCATTAATTCAACCTCCATGTATACTCTCATTAATTCAACCTCCATGTATACTCTCATTAATTCAACCTCCATGTATAGTCTCATTAATTCAACCTCCATGTATACTCTCATTAATTCAACCTCCATGTATACTCTCATTAATTCAACCTCCATGTATACTCTCATTAATTCAACCTCCATGTATACACTCATTAATTCAACCTCCATGTATACTCTCATTAATTCAACCTCCATCTATAGTCTCATTAATTCAACCTCCATGTATAGTCTCATTAATTCAACCTCCATGTATAGTCTCATGAATTCAACCTCCATGTATAGTCTCATTAATTCAATCTACATGTATACTCTCATTAATTCAACCTCCATGTATAGTCTCATTAATTCAACCTCCATGTATACTCTCATTAATTCAACCTCCATGTATAGTCTCATTAATTCAACCTCCATGTATAGTCTCATTAATTCAACCTCCATGTATAGTCTCATTAATTCAACCTCCATGTATACACTCATTAATTCAACCTCCATGTATACTCTCATTAATTCAACCTCCATCTATAGTCTCATTAATTCAACCTCCATGTATAGTCTCATTAATTCAACCTCCATGTATACACTCATTAATTCAACCTCCATGTATACTCTCATTAATTCAACCTCCATGTATACTCTCATTAATTCAACCTCCATGTATACTCTCATTAATTCAACCTCCATGTATACTCTCATTAATTCAACCTCCATGTATAGTCTCATTAATTCAACCTCCATGTATACTCTCTTTAATTCAACCTCCATGTATAGTCTCATTAATTCAACCTCCATGTATAGTCTCATTAATTCAACCTCCATGTATACTCTCATTAATTCAACCTCCATGTATACTCTCATTAATTCAACCTCCATGTATACTCTCATTAATTCAACCTCCATGTATACTCTCATTAATTCAACCTCCATGTATACACTCATTAATTCAACCTCCATGTATACTCTCATTAATTCAACCTCCATGTATACTCTCATTAATTCAACCTCCATGTATAGTCTCATTAATTCAACCTCCATGTATACTCTCATTAATTCAACCTCCATGTATACTCTCATTAATTCAACCTCCATGTATAGTCTCATTAATTCAACCTCCATGTATACTGTCATTAATTCAACCTCCATGTATACTCTCATTAATTCAACCTCCATGTATACACTCAGTAATTCAACCTCCATGTATAGTCTCATTAATTCAACCTCCATGTATAGTCTCATTAATTCAACCTCCATGTATACTCTCATTAATTCAACCTCCATGTATAGTCTCATTAATTCAACCTCCATGTATACTCTCAGTAATTCAACCTCCATGTATAGTCTCATTAATTCATCCTCCATGTATAGTCTCATTAATTCAACCTCCATGTATACTCTCATTAATTCAACCTCCATGTATACTCTCATTAATTCAACCTCCATGTATACTCTCATTAATTCAACCTCCATGTATACTCTCATTAATTCAACCTCCATGTATACTCTCATTAATTCAACCTCCATGTATACACTCATTAATTCAACCTCCATGTATACACTCATTAATTCAACCTCCATGTATACTCTCATTAATTCAACCTCCATGTATAGTCTCATTAATTCAACCTCCATGTATAGTCTCATTAATTCAACCTCCATGTATACTCTCATTAATTCAACCTCCATGTATACTCTCATTAATTCAACCTCTATGTATACTCTCATTAATTCAACCTCCATGTATACTCTCATTAATTCAACCTCCATGTATAGTCTCATTAATTCAACCTCCATGTATAGTCTCATTAATTCAACCTCCATGTATAGTCTCATTAATTCAACCTCCATGTATAGTCTCATTAATTCAACCTCCATGTATACACTCATTAATTCAACCTCTATGTATACTCTCATTAATTCAACCTCCATGTACACTCTCATTAATTCAACCTCCATGTATACACTCATTAATTCAACCTCCATGTATACTCTCATTAATTCAACCTCCATGTATAGTCTCATTAATTCAACCTCCATGTATAGTCTCATTAATTCAACCTCCATGTATACACTCATTAATTCAACCTCCATGTATACTCTCATTAATTCAACCTCCATCTATAGTCTCATTAATTCAACCTCCATGTATAGTCTCATTAATTCAACCTCCATGTATAGTCTCATGAATTCAACCTCCATGTATAGTCTCATTAATTCAATCTACATGTATACTCTCATTAATTCAACCTCCATGTATAGTCTCATTAATTCAACCTCCATGTATACTCTCATTAATTCAACCTCCATGTATAGTCTCATTAATTCAACCTCCATGTATAGTCTCATTAATTCAACCTCCATGTATAGTCTCATTAATTCAACCTCCATGTATACACTCATTAATTCAACCTCCATGTATACTCTCATTAATTCAACCTCCATCTATAGTCTCATTAATTCAACCTCCATGTATAGTCTCATTAATTCAACCTCCATGTATAGTCTCATGAATTCAACCTCCATGTATAGTCTCATTAATTCAACCTCCATGTATACTCTCATTAATTCAACCTCCATGTATAGTCTCATTAATTCAACCTCCATGTATACTCTCATTAATTCAACCTCCATGTATAGTCTCATTAATTCAACCTCCATGTATACTCTCATTAATTCAACCTCCATGTATACTCTCATTAATTCAACCTCCATGTATACTCTCATTAATTCAACCTCCATGTATAGTCTCATTAATTCAACCTCCATGTATACTCTCATTAATTCAACCTCCATGTATACTCTCATTAATTCAACCTCCATGTATAGTCTCATTAATTCAACCTCCATGTATAGTCTCATTAATTCAACCTCCATGTATACTCTCATTAATTCAACCTCCATGTATACTCTCATTAATTCAACCTCCATGTATAGTCTCATTAATTCAACCTCCATGTATACTCTCATTAATTCAACCTCCATGTATACTCTCATTAATTCAACCCCATGAATACTCTCATTAATTCAACCTCCATGTATACTCTCATTAATTCAACCTCCATGTATACTCTCATTAATTCAACCTCCATGTATACTCTCATTAATTCAACCTCCATGTATACTCTCATTAATTCAACCTCCATGTATACTCTCATTAATTCAACCTCCATGTATAGTCTCATTAATTCAACCTCCATGTATACACTCATTAATTCAACCTCCATGTATACTCTCATTAATTCAACCTCCATGTATACTCTCATTAATTCAACCTCCATGTATACTCTCATTAATTCAACCTCCATGTATACACTCATTAATTCAACCTCCATGTATAGTCTCATTAATTCAACCTCCATGTATACTCTCATTAATTCAACCTCCATGTATAGTCTCATTAATTCAACCTCCATGTATACACTCATTAATTCATTAATTCATTTTGGGGCGGCAGATAGCCTTGTAGTTAGAGCATTGGGCCGGTAACCGAAAGGTTGCTAGATCGAATCCCTGAGCTGACAAGGTAAAAATCTGTCGTTCTGCCCCTGAACAAGGCAGTTACGCCACTGTTCCTAGGCTGTCATTGAAAATAAGAATTTGTTCTTAAATAAAGGTTACTTAAATAAATAAACTTGCAATCTCCATAAATATCCTCATTAACCACAAACCTCCATATATACTCTCAAGAACCACCAACCTCCATGTATACCCTCGTTAACCATCAACCTCCATCTATACCCTCATTCACCACCAACCTCCTCATTAATCACCAACCCTAACATATATCTACACTCATTAACCACCAACCTCCACCTCACTGCCTGCCCGTACTATCTGTGTATACATTCAGGCTGCAGAAACAAACACACCTCAACCCCCTTCACACATCCTCATTGGATTCCACAGGAGAGCAGATTATCATCTGTGGTCCTGCTGATGCTGTGTTCACTCTCTCTTCTCCGTTCGCCCTCTACGTGCTCTGCTCTGGGCAGGTTTCCAGAGGAGGTGGTGCGAGGAAGGGGTGGGGGGGGGTGTTGTCTGAGCGTTCCCCATCTGTGTTGCTCTTTTCTGGGGTTGAGATGGGGCGTCTCTCCCCCTGACCAGCCAGGGCCCTGGTAATGACTGTGTTTACTGCAGTCCAGGGGGGAGCAGATGGCGACAGATGGACCACAGTATCAATCAAGGTGTTGTAGCTACACAGGCAGGCAGAGCGTTCTGAACCAGCACGAATACCATTAAAGCCCCTATTATGATAATTGTGTTGTGCGTGAAAATGGAGAATGGGGAGTAGGGGGATCTGGGCGTCGACACTAGTGGTTAACATACATGGCTGACTGGAGAATCTTAGCATACTGACAATATATGATAATGTGGAGGGTGTGTGTGTGCATGCATGTGTGTGTGTGTGTGTGTGTGTGTGTGTGTGTGTGTGTGTGTGTGTGTGTGTGTGTGTGTGTGTGTGTGTGTGTGTGTGTGTGTGTGTGTGTGTGTGTGTGTGTGTGTGTGTGTGTGTGTGTGTGTGTGTGTGTGTGTGTGTGTGTGTGTGTGTGTGTGTGTGTGTGCTCTTACACACATGCCCTCCAAGTATGCTCTTCGACCTCAGCAGCAGAGCTGAATACAGATGAGAATATCTCTGCAACACTGGATCATATACCCCTGTTCTGTAATAGAAAACCCACCATTATATACAGTATCAACCACACCTTGCTGCTGGCTTCATATTCTGCAGAAAAGGCACCTTGACATAGATTTACTGTATATATATTTAATCTCTATAATTGTACCAGAGAACAAAGTGAAATGAAAACGCTACACGGAAAGGAGAGGGCACACTTTTCCAAGCTAAATATCATTCACTAATCAAATAAGGAACCAAAACAATCAACATCTGTGCCATTGCTTGTCTATGGTCTTCGTTACTTCAGTTCCTCAAAAACACGATACATATTTAATGATAAACACATAATACAAAATTACAAAAAAAACTGTCTCCAACACACAATATAAATAAAGCCAGAGTGGAATTTCAGATCTCAATCTCATTCTCTACTTCCTCGCTTCATAAGCGGTGGAGGATGCTTCTGAGGACAGTGTATATCTATGCTCCCAGTTGCCATGCTCCTCAAGCTGGCTCTGTAGGTTGCTCTCTGAGGGGTGTATCTGTGTGCTCCCAGTTGACATGCTCCTCAAGCTGGCTCTGTAGTGTGCTCTCTGAGGGGTGTATCTGTGTGCTCCCAGTTGACATGCTCCTGAAGCTGGCTCTGTAGTGTGCTCTCTGAGGGGTGTATCTGTGTGCTCCCAGTTGTCATGCTCCTGAAGCTGGCTCTGTAGTGTGCTCTCTGAGGGGTGTATCTGTGTGCTCCCAGTTGACATGCTCCTGAAGCTGGCTCTGTAGTGTGCTCTCTGAGGGGTGTATCTGTGTGCTCCCAGTTGTCATGCTCCTGAAGCTGGCTCTGTAGTGTGCTCTCTGAGGGGTGTATCTCTATGCAAATCAAATCAAATCAAATCAAATTTATTTATATAGCCCTTCGTACATCAGCTGATATCTCAAAGTGCTGTACAGAAACCCAGCCTAAAACCCCAAACAGCAAACAATGCAGGTGTAAAAGCACGGTGGCTAGGAAAAACTCCCTAGAAAGGCCAAAACCTAGGAAGAAACCTAGAGAGGAACCGGGCTATGTGGGGTGGCCAGTCCTCTTCTGGCTGTGCCAGGTAGAGATTATAACAGAACATGACCAAGATGTTCAAATGTTCATAAATGACCAGCATGGTCGAATAATAATAAGGCAGAACAGTTGAAACTGGAGCAGCAGCACAGTCAGGTGGACTGGGGACAGCAAGGAGCCTTCATGTCAGGTAGTCCTGGGGCACGGTCCTAGGGCTCAGGTCAGTTGAAACTGGAGCAGGAGCATGGCCAGGTGGACTGGGGACAGCAAGGAGTCCTCATGTCAGGTAGTCCTGGGACATGGTCCTAGGGCTCAGGTCCTCCGAGAGAGAGAAAGAAAGAGAGAAGGAGAGAATTAGAGAACGCACACTTAGATTCACACAGGACACCGAATAGGACAGGAGAAGTACTCCAGATATAACAAACTGACCCTAGCCCCCCGACACATAAACTACTGCAGCATAAATACTGGAGGCTGAGACAGTTGCCCCCAGTTGACATGCTCCTGAAGCTGGCTCTGTAGTGTGCTCTCTGAGGGTTGTATCTGTGTGCTCCCAGTTGACATGCTCCTGAAGCTGGCTCTGTAGTGTGCTCTCTGAGGGGTGCGGCTGGATCTGTGGAGGGAGGGGCATATACTGTACAGTCTACCTATTCATAGGCATACCAGTGATATACTGCATGCATGTATCCAACATCCAACATATGACTAATACATATAATATTTTTTAAAGATGGTTATACCATGGATCATTTAGCTATTATGCTTTGTATTAGATTAGTAGAACCCACCCCAATGTCTTAGTGGTAAAAGTTAAATAAGAATATAGAACATCAAGCTAACTTTACATTGGTAATGTATTTGATTGGATCCAAACACTCCTTTAAAACACATTGCAGTGTTCGACTGACTAACGGCCTACAGTAGTGAGAGGTTTGTTTGCTTAATTGAAGCTTCCTGTCCTTGAATCCTCTAACTTTGGAAGAGCATGTTGGGATGAGAAGGCTGTTATCTCTTTCTCCAAACTACCTTGTCAGTTCAGAGGAGAAAAAGTTAATCAATGAAGGACCTTGAGAAATTAATTGGCTCTTTGAAGCTGGTAATCCTGACAATGTAGCAGTGTTCAAACGAGCACTCCTCCACCGTAGAGTCAACTCAAATGGAAATACTATGTTCTGGGTTGTCAGGGACTGACACAGATGATACCTGTTTGGTGAGTGTGTTGAGATACCTGTTTGGTGAGTGTGTTGAGATACCTGTTTGGTGAGTGTGTTGAGATACCTGTTTGGTGAGTGTGTTGAGATACCTGTTTGGTGAGTGTGTTGAGATACCTGTTTGGTGAGTGTGTTGAAATACCTGTTTGGTGAGTGTGTTGAGATACCTGTTTGGTGAGTGTGTTGAGATACCTGTTTGGTGAGTGTGTTGAAATACCTGTTTGGTGAGTGTGTTGAGATACCTGTTTGGTGAGTGTGTTGAGATACCTGTTTGGTGAGTGTGTTGAGATACCTGTTTGGTGAGTGTGTTGAAATACCTGTTTGGTGAGTGTGTTGAGATACCTGTTTGGTGAGTGTGTTGAGATACCTGTTTGGTGAGTGTGTTGAGATACATGTTTGGTTAGTGTGTTGTGATAGATGTCATCAGCGTGTTGAGGTTACGGTACCTGTTTGATGAGTGTGTTGAGGTACCTGTTTGGTCAGTGTGTTGATGTAGATGTTTGGACAGTGTGTTGGGGTACCCATTTGGGTAGTGTGTTGAGGTACCTGTCTGGTCAGTGTGTTGGGGTACCTATTTGGTCAGTGTGTTGATGTAGATGTTTGGTCACTGTGTTGGGGTACCTGTTTGGTCAGTGTGTTGATGTAGATGTTTGGTCAGTGTGTTGGGGTACCTGTTTGGTCAGTGTGTTGATGTAGATGTTTGGTCAGTGTGTTGGGGTACCTGTTTGGTCAGTGTGTTGATGTAGATGTTTGGTCAGTGTGTTGGTGTAGATGTCATCAGTGTGTTGCTGTAGATGTTGTCTCCTGAGACACCAGCGTCATGGAGCAGGTGTCCTCAAAACCAGGTAGGCCAAGCCCTGAAAAGGGGAAGGGGACTACATTTAATACAGTGTACTGCTACTCTAACTTCCATGATGCATGCAAAGCCCTCCCCGCCTTCCCTTCAGCAATCCACAACGCCATCTTTCTCCTAACGCATTATAGGCAGAAACTAAAACAGGATGTAACAGTGAAGAGAACCATTCAACGCCTGTCTGACCAATCGGAATCCACGATTGAAGATTGTTTTAATTACGCGGACTGGGATATATTCCGGTCAGCCTCAGATAAGAACATCAACCTATTCGCTGTCTCAGTGAGTGAGTTTATAAAGAAGTGCATTGGAGATGTTTTACCCACTGTGACTATGAAAACCTACCCTAACCAGAAACCGTGGATGGATAGCAGAATTGGCACAAAACTGAAAGTGCAAACCACCGCATTTAACCATGGAAAGAGGTCTGGGAATATGGCTGAATATAAACACTGTAGTTATTCCCTCCGTAAGGCAATCAAACAAGCAAAATGCCGGTACAGGGACAAAGTGGAGTCGCAATTCAATAGCTCAGACACGAGACTACAGGAAATCACAAACTACAAAAAGAAAACCAGCCAAGTCACAGACACCGACGTCACACTTCCAGACAAACTAAACACATTCTTTGCCCGCTTTGAGGATAATACAGTGCCACCGTTGCGGCCCCCTAACAAGGACTGCGCCCCCCCCCCCCATTCCTTCTCCGTGGCCGATGTGAGTAAGACATTTAACCGTGTTAACCCTCGCATGGCTGCTGGCCCATACGGCATCCCTAGCTGCGTCCACAGGCATGTGCAGACCAGCTGGCTGGTGTGTTTATGGACATATTCAATCGCTCCCTATCCTAGTCTGCTGTCCCCACATGCTTCAAGATTGCCAAAATTGTTCCTGTACCCAAGAAGGTAAAGATAACTGAACTAAACGACTACTGCCACGTAGCACTCACTCTGTCATCCTAGTCAAGGATAATATCACCTCCAACTTACCAGCCACCATAGACCTACTTCAGTTTGCATACCGCCCCAACAGGCCCACAGACGATGCTATCGTCATCACACTGCCCTATCCCATCTGGACAAGAGGAATACCTATTTCAACACCATAGTCCCTCCAAGCTCATCATCAAGCTGCAAGCCCAGGGTCTCAACCCCGCCCTGTGCAATTGGGTCCTGGAATTTCTGACGAGCCGCCCCCAGGTGGTGAAGGTAGGAAACAGCATCTCCACTTCACTGACTCAACACTGGGGCTCCACAAGGGTGTGTGCTCAGCCCTCTCCTGTACTCCCTGTTAACCCACGACTGTGTGACCATGCACGCCTCCAACTCAATCATCAAGTTGCAGATGACACAACAGTGGGCTTGATTACCAACAACGACGAGATATCCTACAGGGAGGAGGTGAGGGCACTCGGAGTGTGGTGTCAGGAAAACAACCTCTCAACAAAACAAAAGTGATGTTCGTGGACTTCAGGAAACAGCAGAGGAAGTACCCCCCTATCCACATCAAAGGGACAGCAGTGGAGAAGAAGGAATGTTTCAAGTTCCTCGGCATACACATCACAGACAAACTGAAATGGTCCACCCACACAGACAGTGTGGTGAAGAAGGCGCAACAGCGCTTCTTCAACTTCAGGAGGCTGAAGAAATTTGGCCTGTCACCCAAAACTCTGACAAACTTTTACACATGCACAATCGAGAGAATTTTGTAGGGCTGTATCACAATTAATCTCAATCCTAAATGTACAGTAGGTGTGTAGATCTGCCAATTTGTAACATTATTCGTCATCTGAAGAAGAGGAATCGTCGGACCAAAGCGCAGCGTGGTAAGTGTTCATGCTTTCTTTATTCAAACTGGACACTATAACAAAATAATAAAGGGAATAACCGAAACAGTCCTGAAAGGTGCAAAACACTAAACAGAAATTAACTACCCACAAATACCCTGTGGGAAAAAGCTATGGTTCCCAATCAGAGACAACGATAGACAGCTGTCCCTGATTGAGAACCATACCCGGCCAAAACAAAGAAAAACAAAAACATAGAAAAAGGAACATAGAATACCCACCCAAATCACACCCTGACACAATTCATCTTTTTGTAGTTTGAATGTTACTATTATTATTATTATTATTATCATGTCTCAGTAGGCATACCTTACTCAGGTTTCCACTCGGTTTGGTTTTCCTTGTATTCCAACCACCTGAAAGCCTTCAAAACAAACACAATCCATTTATTTCATTCAGCAAGCAGTCATGCTGGCAAACCTAATTACCAGAAAACATGCAATGAAAAGAAAATACAGTCGAAAGGAAAAAGTTTTGTCCAAACAAAAGCTCATGTTGGACGACAATCATCCTCTATACACTTCCATTTCTCTACCTCCCTCTGTGAAGCGCGGAGCAATGAAATATAATCAAACTATTCCAGCCGTTCAGGAGAACTGAATGGCCTTTAAACGTTCCTCAAACTTTCATTACATAAGTGTCTCTTTCAACCCAAACACCGGTGTAGTACCAAAGAACACTCTGCATCTCCAATTTCCCTTAATTAAGCTCCAGCAGTAAACACAAGCACTTCGTTTTCCCTCTCCAAAGAGGTAATGGCATGGCCTTGTGAAATTGCCTTCCTGTTGAGATAATTGAGCCTCTCCCTCCCACCCCCCTTCTGAAGTTACACTGATAGCTAATGGCACCCATGAAATACTGTTGTTGTTGTTGGTTTTTCTATTTTGCTGAAATAAATTGCTAAGTACAGTAGATCCTCTGTGAGAGTTAATAGTGGCAAATGTAAATGACAGTGTGCTGTCACTGCAGCAATATGGTTTGAGACGAGGTGTTGAATAATTCAAATTAGACAGACCTCAGACTATAAACTGACATTTCCAGATGTCCTGCTGGTTTACTGGCCATCCCTAGTCCTAGATACACACACACACACACACACACACACACACACACACACACACACACACACACACACACACACACACACACACACACACACACACACACACACACACACACACACACACACACACACACACACACACACACACACACACACACACACACACACACACACACACACACACACACACAGGCAAGCACACAAACAGGCACGTACACACACAGGCATGCACACAGACAGGCACACACACAGGCTCGTACACACACAGGCACGCACACAGACAGGCACAGACACACACAGGTACACACACAGACAGGCACACACCATTGCAGACCAGAGGTAATCCAACCTTGCTCACTGTAAGGTTTTAAGGCTTTTCGGCGAAAGCATAAGAAGCTATTATCTGATGATAGTAAACAAAGAGGGTAGCATATTTCAACCCTGCAGGCGCTACACAAAACGCAAAAACGCAGAAATAAAATATAAAACATGCCTTACCTTTGACGAGCTTCTTTTGTTGGCACTCCAATATGTTCCATAAATATCACAATTGGTCCTTTTGTTCAATTAATTCCATATATATCCAAAATGTCAATTTACTTGGCCCGTTTGATCCAGAAAAAAAAGCTTCCAAAATGCGCAACGTCACTACAAAATATTTCAAAAGTTGCCTATAAACTTTGCCGAAATATTTCAAACTATTTTTGTAATACAACTTTAGGTATTTGTAAACGTTAATAATTTATCAAATTGAAGACGGGTCTATCTGTGTTCAATACAGGAAGACAACAAACCAAGCTACTTTTCAAGTCTTAAGCAACTCTCAACAGTGTTACGCAGTTCATAGATAGCCAGACTCCTTCATTGCACAAATGAATAACCTCAACCAAATTCCAAAGACTAGTGACATCCAGTGGAAGCGGTTGGAACTGAAAACAAGCTCCTAAGAAATATCATTTGCCAATGAGAACTCAATGAACAGACAGAGACCTCAAAAAACAATCTGAACGGTTAGTCCTCTGGGTTTTGGCTGCTACATAAGTTCTGTTATACTCACAGACATGATTCAAACAGATTTAGAAAACTCAGAGTGTTTTCCATCCAAATATACGAATAATATGCATATCTTATATTCTTGGCATGAGTAGCAGGAAGTTGAAATTGGGCATGCTATTTATCCAAAAGTGAAAATGCTGCCCCCTATACCTTAAGAAGTTAAATAACTTTAGAATCGATAGCTAGTAACTAGACTGACCACGTAATAGATCAATTAACTGATTTAACAACAAAGACGAAAGCAGAAGATCTCGTGTCCTTTGACTGTGTTCCTCCTGAAGATGAGAAAAACAGAATTCAATAAGGGACAGAAAAGGTCAATAAAGATGTAAGATTTTAATTTGATCACTCTTTTGTTGCTGAGAATGAACCTGCATAGAATGATCCTGCTTTTTTAAGTTTGTAATTTCCACTTTGAAATGTGTATCAACCCTTACAAAATGTCCATTAATTAAAATCCACACAATAATTAACATTTCCTGTTGGTGCATAATTATTTTCCTGCCGTAGCATACTGGCTCAAATTAAGATCCTACATCTGTACTCCACAAAACCCAACTTAAACTGCTTTAACTACCATAGCTCTCTCATTACTCTTTCTGTAACAGTAATTTAATTCATATAAAACCGCACCAAACTGAATGAATTTTCCAAATAACATAAAAAGCAGTGGTAAATTTAATATGGTGGTAATGTCCTATGAGGAAACCCATAGTGCTTTCGTGAAATCCACGCCAGAGAGTACTGAGTCAGCCTCCAGAACAGTGAGTGTGTTTTCCACAGACCTCCTCGGTTTCTGCCTGCTAGCCTGTGGCTACATTATTTTCATTATTAGTTAGCATGATTCTGTTCAATATCGCCATTAAGTAGGCTTCATTGGAGGTTTTATGTTTATTTTATATTTCCCTCCCGGGCTTTATATTGACTTAAGGAAAATAGTTCTGTAAGTAAGTAAATAAGATACCTGTTGTGTGTTCCAGTGAAGGGGTAGCCTTGGGAGGAAGTAGATAAGTATCAATGTATATGATCTCAGCAAAGCCAATCAGAGTACAGCCAGTATAGCTGCCCTCAGACAATAAGATGGAAGACAATGGTTCTCCCAAGTTTTAGGGCCGGTTTCCCAGACACAGATTAAGCCCAGTCCATCTAAAGCCTAATGGTATTCTTATGACCTTCTGGATGACCTTAACAATGTTTCAAGCAGTCTGTTTCACTGCCCAGTCTAGAGCTATGACCCACCATGTTGAGAAGTGCTTCTATGGGGCTCTTAAGATTTCCTGGGGTAACCATGTAAAAAAAGAATACATAAAAAAAAACTACTGCATGGTTTCCTAAGACTGCGAAGCGAGGAGACCATCTCTGTCGGCAGCATATCAATCAACAATCAACTATCTATGTGAAAGAAGGCAGGGGAGAGAGACAGACCAACAGACAAACAGAGAAGTGGTTCAAAAACCATGCCTCCATCTTCCCTCCAGATCTTCCACCAGTCCAGGGGAGGGTTACGGTGGTTCAGCTGCCCAGAGAGGGTGAAGCTGTGTGGGGTTGATGTGCTCCAGCACTCATACCTCCTTGCTGGCTATGTACCAGGACACATTCCGGGTAGCAACAGCCCAGGTGGTGAGCTCAGCAAAGGAGAGCTTCTCTGCCTGGGACGCAGCATAGTCTCTGGGTGGTAATAATGCACATTTGCAACAGTAAATGCACACATATACAAACATTGCATGGGATTTCATGTGTGTGTGTGTGTGTGTTTGGTTTTACTATCCTTGTGGTTACCAGAAGTCCTCACAAGGATAGTAATACAAGGTCAATTTGGACAAGTGGGTCATTCCGTCGGTCCCCACAAGAATGTTTTGTGTGTGCTTGTGGTATGTGTGTGTGGTGTGTATGTGTGTACGAAGTGTGTGTGGCGTGTGTATGTGTGGCGTGTGTGTGTGTGTGTGTCTGCATGTCTTACAGCTACATTAGAGACATCTGGAACAACAGACTCACATTGTTTAAAAAACACATCTGCCTTCCCGCTTCAATAATTTCCAAACAGACAGCAGCAGTTCTCCCTCCCTCCCTCCCACTCCTCCTATCTTCTCTCTCACACATCCACCTGCTCACATACTGACACACTCATTCAGGACAGAAGCCAGATGAGTATATCATATCTCATGTCCAACACTGGAGATAGCTGCCAGCTCCAACCAGACTGGGCCCAAATCAATGGAGAGGGAGGGATGGATTGAGAGAGGGATGGATGGAGAGAGGGATGGATGGAGGGGGTACAGTGCAATGATGCACAGCCAGGGGCGGAACAGCCTGAACGTGGGCAGTGAGTTGTGAATGTTTTAATCTGGTCAGGAAATCCTGGTTAGCAAACACAGATTAGAGAGAGAGCTGTCTGATATCAATCCTCAGCAGTCCAACCCTACAGAGACCATGGCTGTGTGTACCAGCCAGCAGCTTGAAAAACTACACCACGTTCACCTGAATCTAGAGGCACTTCACACAGTGAATGGATCTGATGCACTGCAATATCAAGGAGTAAAAAAGAGTGTATGCCGGGTGGTACTGTAGCGATACTTGCTTTGTACATTTATATCATGTTACAGACAAACTGCACAGCGAGAACTGCTCGGCGAAACTTCTGATGTCTCTGTGGATGGACACACACATACACACACTCGTTAGAGCAGACAGTGTCAGGGAGACGTTGGTTCACAGTGATATCTGGAGTGAGGTTGTCTGACTGGCATGAGACAGCGCAGGGCTAGCAGGCTGTTTAGAGAACAGAACAGAGTAGAGCTAGCAGGCTGTTAAGAGAACAGAACAGAGTAGGGCAGAGTAGAGCTAGGAGGCTGTTAAGAGGACAGAACAGAGTAGAGCTAGCAGGCTGTTAAGAGAACAGAACAGAGTAGAGCTAGCAGGCTGTTAAGAGAACAGAACAGAGTAGAGCTAGCAGGCTGTTAAGAGGACAGAACAGAGTAGCGCAGAGTAGAGCTGAGCTAGAAGGCTGTTAAGAGAACAGAACAGAGTAGGGCAGAGTAGAGCTAACAGGCTGTTCAGAGAACATAACAGAGTTGAGCAGAGTAGAGCTATCAGGCTGTTAAGAGAACAGAACAGAGTAGGGCAGAGTAGAGCTAGGGGGCTGTTCAGAGAACATAACAGAGTTGAGCAGAGTAGAGCTAGCAGGCTGTTAAGAGAACAGAACAGAGTAGGGCAGAGTAGAGCTAGGAGGCTGTTAAGAGGACAGGACAGAGTAGAGCTAGGGGGCTGTTAAGAGAACAGAACAGAGTAGAGCTAGCAGGCTGTTAAGATAACAGAACAGAGTAGAGCTAGTAGGCTGTTAGAACAGAACAGAGTAGGGCAGAGTAGAGCTAGGAGGCTGTTAAGAGAACAGAACAGAGTAGGGCAGAGAAGAGCTAGGAGTCTGTTAAGAGAACAGAACAGAGTAGGGCAGAGTAGAGCTAGCAGGCTGTAAAGAGGACAGAACAGAGTAGAGCGAGCAGGCTGTTAAGAGAACAGAACAGAGTAGGGCAGAGTAGAGCTAGGGGGCTGTTCAGAGAACATAACAGAGTTGAGCAGAGTAGAGCTAGCAGGCTGTTAAGAGAACAGAACAGAGTAGGGCAGAGTAGAGCTAGGGGGCTGTTAAGAGAACAGAACAGAGTAGAGCTAGCAGGCTGTTAAGAGAACAGAACAGAGTAGGGCAGAGTAGAGCTAGCAGGTTGTAAAGAGGACAGAACAGAGTAGAGCTAGCAGGCTGTTAAGAGGACAGAACAGAGTAGAGCTAGCAGGCTGTTAAGAGAACAGAACAGAGTAGGGCAGAGTAGTGCTAGGGGGCTGTTAAGAGAACAGAACAGAGTAGAGCTAGCAGGCTGTTAAGAGAACAGAACAGAGTAGGGCAGAGAAGAGCTAGGAGGCTGTTAAGAGAACAGAACAGAGTAGGGTAGAGTAGAGCTAGCAGGCTGTAAAGAGGACAGAACAGAGTAGAGCTAGCAGGTTGTTAAGAGAACAGAACAGAGTAGAGCTAGCAGACTGTTAAGAGAACAGAACAGAGTATAGCTAGCAGGTTGTTAAGAGAACAGAACAGAATAGAGCTAGCAGGCTGTTGAGGTAGCAGTCTGTTGACAGAACAGAACAGAGTAGGGCAGAATAGAGCGAGCAGTCTGTTAAGAGAACAGAACAGAGTAGGGCTAGCAGGTTGTTAAGAGAACTGAACAGAGTAGGGCAGAGTAGAGCTAGGAGGCTGTTAAGAGGACAGAACAGAGTAGAGCTAGCTAGCAAGCTCATGAGCATAACACAACGTTAACTATTCATGAAAATCGCAAATGAAATGAAATGAATCTATTTGCTCTCAAGCTTAGCCTTTTGTTAACAACACTGTCATCTCAGATTTTCAAAATATGCTTTTGAACCATAGCTAAACAAGCATTTGTGTAACAGTATTGATAGCCTAGCATAGGATTATGCCTCTCTTTCAGCATGCAACATTTTCACAAAAACCAGAAAAGTATTCAAATAAAATCATTTACCTTTGAAGAACTTCGGATGTTTTCAATGAAGAGACTCTCAGATCGCAAATGTTCAGTTTTTCCTGAAAGATTATTCGTTTAGGACAAATCACTCCGTTTTCTGCGTCACGTTTAGCTACGGAAAAAAACCTGTATCCAGGATTGTGTAAATCTATCCGCAAGCTCATTAGCATAACACAACGTTAACTATTCATGAAAATCGCAAATGAAATGAAATTACTCTATTTGCTCTCAAGCTTATCATTTTGTTAACAACACTGTCATCTCAGATTTTCAAAATATGCTTTTGAACCATAGCTAAACAAGCATTTGTGTAACAGTATTGATAGCCTAGCATAGGATTATGCCTCTCTTTCAGCATGCAACATTTTCACAAAAACCAGAAAAGAATTCAAATAAAATCATTTACCTTTGAAGAACTTCAGATGTTTTCAATGAGGAGACTCTCAGTTAGATAGCAAATGTTCAGTTTTTACAAAAAATATTATTTGTGTCGACTAATCGCTCCGTTTTGTTCATCACGTTTGAGTAAGGAAAAAAATAAAAAATAAATATTAAGTCATTAAAACACGAACTTTTTTCCAAATTAACTCCATAATATCGACAGAAACATGGCAAACCGATGTTTAGAATCAACCCTCAAGGTGTTTTTCACATATCTATCGACGATAAAATCCATCGTGGCAGTTGACTTTCTCTTCTGAAGAAATGGAACGCGCATGGACCTACAGATTACGCAATAATTTCGACACAGGACACCGGGCGGGACACCAGGTAAATGTAGTCTCTTATGGTCAATCTTCCAATGATATGCCTACAAACACGTCACAATGCTGCAGACACCTTGGGGAAACGACAGAAAGGGCAGGCTCATTCCTGGCACATTCACAGCCATATAAGGAGACATTGGAACACAGCTCCTTCAGAATCTGGGGCATTTCCTGTCTGAAACTTCATCTTGGTTTCGCCTGTAGCATTAGTTCTGGGCCACTCACAGATAATATCTTTGCAGTTTTGGAAACGTCAGAGTTTTGTCTTTCCAAGGCTGTCAATTCCATGCGTAGTCGAGCATCTTTTTGTGACAAAATATTGCACTTAAAACGGGCACGTCTTTTTATCCAATAATGACATAGCGCCCCCATAGGTTGAAGAGGTTAAGAGAACTGAACAGAGTATGGCAGAATAGAGCTATGGGGCTGTTGAGAAAACAGAACAGAGTAGAGCTAGCAGGCTGTTAAGAGAACAGAACAGAGTAGGGCAGAATAGAGCTAGCAGGCTGTTAAGAGAACAGAACAAAGTAGGACAGAGTAGAGCTCGGAGGCTGTTAAGAGAACAGAACAGAGTAGAGCTAGCAGTTTGTTAAGAGAACAGAACAGAGTAGAGCTAGCAGGCTGTAAAGAGAACAGAACAGAGTAGCGCAGAGTAGAGCTCTGAGGCTGTTAAGAGAACAGAACAGAGTAGAGCTAGCAGGCTGTTAAGAGAACTGAACAGAGTAGGTGTCAGTCGGTGAGTGTAGCTGGTGCATGATGTCAGGCACAGGAGAGCAAAATGAGTGAGCAACGTACTTTACTCAAAAATAAAGGCACAAGGTAAACAAATACACTTGACCAAATACAAATGGTAAATATAAGGCATGGGGGAGAACACTACCTGTCAAAAAAACAGCCATAATGAACCGAAATGAACATAGAAACAATCACACACAAAAACATGGGGGAAACAGAGGGTTAAATATATGAACATGTAATTAGGGAATGAAAACCAGGTGTGTAGAAAACAAAGACAAAACCAATGGAAAATTAAATGTGGATCAGCGATGGCTAGAAGACCGGTGACGTCGACTGCCGAACAAGGAGAGGGACCGACTTCGGAGGAAGTCGTGACAGTAGGCCAGAGTAGAGCTAGCAGTCTGTTAAGAGAACAGAACAGAGTAGGGCAGACTAGAGCTAGCAGGCTGTTGAGAGAACAGGACAGAGTGGGGCAGAGTAGAGCTAGCAGGCTGTTAAGAGAACAGAACAGAGTAGGGCCGGACAAATGGGAGGAGGCAGTCAAGCCTGGCCTTGGAACAGCTTCAAATCTGATCCTGGTCCAGCAGCAAAACCACACACACCGCACACAAACACAAGCAGGTACATGGTGATTTTCCTCTGACTGTTTGATAGGTTCTAAACTTTTCTGGGAGCAGAAAATTAGAAAAGGAAAAAGAACATGAAAGAAAAATGTAGTTTAGCACCACATACTTGTCATGTTTACGTATATATGAAATTACTTCAGACATGTTTTATATGCTGCAATAACAGTTGTGAGGGACTTTAATTCTTGCCTTTACCTTGGGATGCCCAACATTTCCATGCTCTCCTCTCTCCATAGTATTGCCCCCCCAACGGCCTTCTCTGCATCAAAGGAACCAGATTAAACCAAGATGCCATTCGTCCGCTTGAAATTAAAACTCATCGTCTAATTAAGATCATAAGTGACACCATATATGTCGACCAGGAAAACAACATGGTAATTGGTTTTAACAAGTGAACACACCACTACACGCAATATCATTGCGGTAAATGGCCATGTAAATGCAGTTTATGTGTTACCAAGCCCTCCCTTGGGGATGTACTGTACAGTTGAAGTCGGAAATGTACATACACTTAGGTTGGAGTCATTGAAACTCATTTTCAACCGCTCCACAAATTTCTTGATGACAAACTATAGTTTTGGTAAGTCAGTTAGGACATCTACTTCGTGCATGACAAAAGTTATTTTTCCAACGATTGTTTACAAACAGATTATTTCACTTATAATTCACTGTATCACAAGTCCAGTGGGTCAGAAGTTTACATGCACGAAGTTGACTGTGCCTTTAAACAGCTTGGAATATTCCAGAAAATTATGTCGTGGCTTTAGAAGCTTCTGATAGGCTAATTGACATAATTTGAGTCAACTGGAGGTGTACCTGTGGATGTATTTCAAGGCCTAACTTCAAACTCAGTGCCTCTTGCTTGACATCATGGGTAATTCAAAAGAAATCAGCCAAGACCTCAGAAAAAAATTGTGGACCTCCACAAGTCTTGTTCATCCTTGGGAGCAATTTCCAAACGCCTGAAGGTACCACGTTCATCTGTACAAACAATAGTACGCAAGTATAAACACCATGGGACCACGCAGCCATCATACCGCTCAGGAAGGAGACGCGTTCTGTCTCCTAGAGATGAAAGTACTTTGGTGCAAATCAATCCCAGAACAACAACAAAGGACCTTGTGGAGACGTTGGAGGAAACAGGTACAAAAGTATCTATATCCACAGTAAAACGAGTCCTATATCGACATAACCTGAAAGGCCGCTCAGCAAGGACGAAGCCACTGCTCCAAAACCGCCATAAAAAAAGCCAGACTACGGTTTGCATGGGGACAAAGATCGTACTTTTTGGAGAAATGTCCTCTGGTCTGATGAAACAAAAATAGACCTGTTTGGCCATAATGACCATCCTAATGTTCGGAGGAAAAAGGGGGAGGCTTGCAGGCTGAAGAACATCATCCCAACCGTGAAGCACGGAGGTGGCAGCATCATGTTGTGGGGGTGCTGCAGGAGAGACTGGTGCAGTTCACAAAATAGATTGCTTCATGAGGAAGGAAAATTATATGGATATATTGAAGCAACATCTCAAGACAACAATCAGGAAGTTAAAGCTTGGTCGCAAATGGGTCTTCCAAATGGACAATGACCCCAAGCAGACTTCCAACGTTGTGGCAAAATGGCTTAAGGACAACAAAGTCAAGGTATTGGAGTGGCCATCCACAAAGCTCTGACCTCAACCCTATAGAAAATTTGTGGGCAGTACTGAAAAAGTGTGTGCGAGCAAGGAGGCCTACAAACCTAACTCGGTTACACCAGCTCTGTCAGGAGGAATGGGCCAAAATTCACCCAACTTGTCGAAGGCTACCCAAAACGATTGACCCAAGTTAAACAATTTAAAGGCAATGCTACCAAATACTAATTGAGTGTATGTAAACTTCTGACCCATTGGGAATGTGATGAAAGAAATAAAAGCTCAAATAAATCATTCTCTCTACTATTATTCTGACATTTCACATTCTTAAATAAATTGGTGATCCTAACTGGCCTAAGACAGGGAATTTTTAATAGGATTAAATGTCAGGAACTGTGAAAAACTGAGTTTAAATGTATTTGGCTAAAGTGTATGTAAACGTATGACTTAAACTGGATTAGACCATATTTTGATGACAACCTTACCTTTGTAAATGTGGTCCATTTTGTCATTCCATATCAATTAAATAGCTACATAGTCATGAACAATACAGTATTCCAGCAGGCCTAGGTTACTTTAGGCTTGTGACTGGATAGCCTGGCAACAGTTTCTCACGCACACATTGAGGTGTGACCGCACACGCCAAGCAGGCTATTTGTCAAACCCTGCTGTGGGTGTGTGATAGATGTGAGGCCAGACGTTGGCTTTTGTGTGTTTCTGTTTGCTTAAGCCGCTACCCTTTAGAGCAGATTTGATTGATGAGTAAATATTAAAGATGTCCTGTCAAGTCATTCCTGTACCACAAGGTTTGGTGATTAGGCCTGCCTGCTGCCATGCATGCTTACACTCACACACACACACACACACACACACACACACACACACACACACACACACACACACACACACACACACACACACACACACACACACACACACACACACACACACACACACACACACACAGAAACATTCTGTTACAAATCTACTCAAGTAATTTGCATAAGCACACATACAGCACACATACACATCCCTACAAACAACAGCACACACACACACAACCCTACAAACAACGGGTGTTGGGTAGCCTAGTGGTTAAAGCGTTGGACTAGTAACCGCAAGGTTGAAAGTTCAAACCCCCTGAGCTGCCCCTGAACAGGCAGTTAACCCACTGTTCCTAGGCTGTCATTGAAAATAAGAATTTTTTCTGAACTGACTTGCCTAGTTAAATAAAGGTCAAATTAAAAAATAGAATAAAAAACAGCACACACACACAACCCTACAAACAACAGCACACAGATACAAACACATGTTCACCCATCATTCAGGTTCTAGTGTAAACAAGTCACAGATTGACACATGCATGCTCATGTATGTTGTTAGTCACCTTGTTAAATAAACTAATTATCTTCTCTGTGATCATGACGAAAACTATTCGGTACCTTTACAAATTCTTATTGGATCTCGGCACATACTAATAATGAACAATAGGTGGAGCTGTTGATGTACTGTAGAAAACTAACTATTGTCTGAAAAGCTGAAGAGGGATCAAGAGAGAGATAATGGTGTATATATATAAACCCTGGATTGCTGATGCTATGAAGCCACGTGCCGCCATATTGATATTCCCCAGAAGGAGCAGTCCTCCAATTAAATGTTTCAAGGATATAGTTTGATATATTTAAGTAGAGAGAGAGGGGGGAGAAAATAATATTTTAGCACAGGAGTCTACTCTCCATCATGTAGTTGTCGTCGAGCAAGGCTGAGAGGAAGATGAAGACAAGGCTGCCACCTGTTGTCTGATCTGCAAAGTACAACCACACTGTACAGAAACTTTTACCCAAGACCAAACAAAATACTGCTCAGGTTAAATTGTTTTATCGTGCAAAAGTGGAAACAAACACGAAAGTAAGAACCAGTTATAATACATCACCCTTTTATTTGACCATTTCAATTTTGAAATCTGTGCTTCCCGTGTCAGTGGCAACATCACTGCTCAAAACAATGAGAAAAATAAACATAGTGCCTTCGGAAAGTATTCAGACCCATTGACTTTTTCCACATTTTGTTACATTACAGCCTTATTCTAAAATTTATTACATCATTTTTTCCTCTGATTATAATACCCCATAATGACAAAGCAAAACAGTTTTTTAGAAATTGTTGCCCATTTTTTATATAAAAAAACTTAAATACCACATTTACATAAGTTTTCAGACCCTTCACTGTGTACTTTGTTGAAGCACCTTTAGCAGTGATTACAGCCTTGAGTCTTCTTGGGTATGATGCTACAAGCTTGACACACCTGTATTTGGGGAGTTTCTCCCATTCTTCTCTGTCGTTGTCCTGTTGGAAGGTGAATCATTGCCCAGGTATGAGGTCCTGAGTGCTCTGTGGCAGATTGTCATCAAGGATCTCTCTGTACTTTGCTCTGTTCAACTTTGCCTCGATGCTGACTAGCCTCCCGGTCCCTGCCGCAGAAAAACATCCCCACAGCATGATACTGCCACCACCATGCTTCACCATAGGGATGGTGCCAGGTATCCTCCAGACGTGATGCTTGGCATTCAGGCCGAAGACTTCAATCTTGGTTTCATCAGACCAGAGAATCTTGTTTCTCATGGTCTGAGAGTCTTTAGGTTCCCTTTTGGCAAACTCCAAGCGGGCTGTCATGTGCCTTTTACTGAGGAGTGGCTTACGTCTGGCCGCTCTACCATATAGGCCTGATTGGTGGAGTACTGCAGAGATAGTTGTCCTTCTGAAAGGTTTTTCCATCTCCACAGAGGAACTCTAGAGCTTTCTCAGAGTGACCATCGGGTTCTTGGTCACCTCCCTGACCAAGGCCCTTCTCCCCCAATTTCTCAGTTTGGACAGCGGCCAGCTCCAGGAAGAGTCTTGGTGGTTCCAAACTTCTTCCATTTAAGAAAGATGGAGGGCACTATGTTCTTGGGGACCATCAATGCAGCAAAAAAATTGTTAAGCTTCCCCAGATCTGTGCCTCGATTTAATCCTGTCTTGGAGCTCTACGGACAATTCATTCAACCTCATCGCTTGGTTTTTGCTGTGATCTGCACTGTCAATTGTCGGACCTTATATAGACAGGTGTGTGCCTTTCCAAATCATGTCCGATCAATTGAATTTTCCACAGGTGGACTCCAATCAAGTTGTAGAAGCATCTCAGGGATGATCGTTAACATTTACATTCAAGTCATTACATTTAAGTCATTTAGCAGACGCTCTTATCCAGAGCGACTTACAAATTGGTGCATTCACCTTATGACATCCAGTGGAACAGCCACTTTACAATAGTGCATCTAAATCTTTTAGGGGGGTGAGAAGGATTACTTATCCTATCCTAGGTATTCCTTAAAGAGGTGGGGTTTCAGGTGTCTCCGGAAGGTGGTGATTGACTCCGCTGTCCTGGCGTCGTGAGGGAGTTTGTTCCACCATTGGGGGGCCAGGGCAGCGAACAGTTTTGACTGGGCTGAGTGGGAACTGTACTTCCTCAGTTAACAGAATGCACCTGAACTCAATTTTGAGTCTCATAGCAAAGGGTCTGAATACTTATCTAAATAAGGTATTTCTGTTTTCTATTTGTAATACATTTTGTAAAAACTTTAAAAACCTTTTTTCGCTTTTTATATAATGACTTTTAGAATAAGGCTGTCAGGAATCACATCACAAAATCATCTCTAAATACAAAATCTACATTTCCATTTTACGATCAATTCTTGACAACCCATATATATTTACTCTAAAATGCAGTATCATTTACAGTTTTTAACAATCACTTTGGCACTAACTTCAGAACCTTGTGGTCATTTTTCAAAACCCTAAACACAAAACTCATAACGGTCGTCACTCGTAGCACATGCTGTCCAATGTTCAAAACATGGCATTGTGCATTCATATCTTTAAAGAAACCTTGCACTTACAGAATCATAGGTTCAAATAACTAATTTATTATGAAATACCATAGAAACAGTCATTTAGATCACCCACACACAAGATACCGATAGTTTTACTGTTTTGTTTTTCGTACAATCATTAAATATTATTATTTATTTTTATTTTTTTTTTTCCCAGGCAAGTCAGTTAAGAACAAATTCTTATTTTCATTGACGGCCTAGGAACAGTGGGTTAACTGCCTGTTCAGGGGCAGAACGACAGATTTGTACCTTGTCAGCTTGAACTTGCAACCTTCCGGTTACTAGTCCAACACTCTAACCACTAGGCTACCCTGCCCCATATTGTAGTACAAAACATGTGATACATGTTTCATTATGTTACTACACATAAATACATCACTGTAAAAGGACTAGTAGAGAGAATACTACAGACACTGAACAAAATATGAAATTTATTGATGAAATACAATAAAATCCCAACATAGGTTTCTTTGAATCAAAGCAAAAATAATTCGCTACAAAAAAGAAAAAACAGTTAAAGGTCAACTACAGTGTTCCTCACCTGGCTTACTGTAAAACATCACTGCAGTGTTCCTCACCTGGCTTACTGTAAAACATCACTGCAGTGTTCCTCACCTGGCTTACTGTAAAACATCACTGCAGTGTTCCTCACCTGGCTTACTGTAAAACATCACTGCAGTGTTCCTCACCTGGCTTACTGTAAAACATCACTGCAGTGTTCCTCACCTGGCTTACTGTAAAACATCACTGCAGTGTTCCCCACCTGGCTTACTGTAAAACATCACTGCAGTGTTCCTCACCTGGCTTACTGTAAAACATCACTGCAGTGTTCCCCACCTGGCTTACTGTAAAACATCACTGCAGTGTTCCTCACCTGGCTTACTGTAAAACATCACTGCAGTGTTCCCCACCTGGCTTACTGTAAAACAAAAGATTGATTACTGTACTTCTATATTTCCATCAACCCTGTCTTGTGGATTTGGCCACAGGTTATCATCCACATCACAATGGCTGTTTTCATTAGCCAAACATCTTGGGAAGAATCTTTGGGCGAATCCAGGCCTGACACTGGTTTGCCGTGATGTCATAGCATGCGTCATCCATGGAATGGAGAAGGGTGGCTTGTTCATGAGGGCGCCTATCATATACCTTCCACCTCCATGTGGAGAAAAATTCCTCAATCGGGTTAAGGAAAGGAGAGTTTGGGGGTAAGTACAGGGTGGTAAATTGTGGATGGGCCTGAAACCATGCTTGCACCATTTGAGCATGGTGGAACCTGACATTATCCCACACAATGACATAGGTCATACCTTCAGCTCTACAGACCTGATTTGGCTCATCAAGGAAGGTTACATTCGAACAGCGAATCATGTGGCTGCCTGCAACTCAATATATAGAGTATATTGAGTAGAGAGCTTTATATGTTGTTCGACCAAGCATTAGAACGGGCAAGATGCGTAATCTAAGCAACTGACCTTGGTATGATTGTTGATGCCACACATGGTGATTCCAGGATATCAGAAACAGCTGTCTTCCTGGGATTTCTATGCACTACAATCTCTATAGTTTACAGAGAATGGTGTGATAAACAAAACACATTCAGTGAGAGGCAGTTCTGTGGGCAAAAACACCTTCTTAATGAGAGAGGTCAGAGGAGAATGTCCAGACTCATTCAAGCTAACAGAAAGGCCACAAATGCTCAAATAACGGCTGTTTAAAACAGAGGTGTGCAGAAGGGCATCTCTTAACGTACAACACCGTGAATAATTCAAGCTGTTGTGGAGGCAAAAGGGGGTCCTACCCAGTACTAGATAGGTGTACCTAAAAAAGTGGCCGGTGAGTGTACAGTAATGTCAAATCTGAAAACATGGTCTGGAAAAGTGGTACATGGGACCATAGAAATGTGGTCTGATAAAGAATGATGATGAAATATTACATCCATAGATAATGTAGTCCAGTTGGTTCATGTTCCACGGTAATTGGTGTCAATGGATCTCATTATCCTGAAACTTTCATGATCTAAACATGGAATATTGTTTGTCAGTTTCCATAAAACTATGCATTAAGAGTAATGCAACAGTTACTTATCATTTTGAGCAGTTGTATCAATTGATAGTTAAATCATTGTAATGAAATGAATAGACAGTCATTTCAGATGTAATGTGTGAATTGCATTTTGAAATGGTAATACTTTGATGTTAAGTTGTGTCATATTGAACAGGTGATTTTAGTTCAATTAACAAATTCTGTTAGCTTTATGTGTACTGTATCCAAGCAATTGTAAAAAGTGTTTTGAAGAGTTTTGAAAAATTAGCATTTTGACCATTGGTTGTTTTGTGTGTAGAGTTTTGAAAAATGACATCAAGGTTCCGAAATTAGTGCCAAAGTGATTGTAAAAAACTGTAAAAGCACACTTTAATTTTAAGAGATTAATCATTTGGTCTTCTAATACAATATTCTAATACAATATTTTAATGTGACTCCCAATGTGACTCCCATCTCGGTGAGAATCGAGAGCTCCATTGTTATGTCTTGGAAACTGAATTTTTTCCCATAGTGGCCTACTGAATGTCTTTCAGTTACTGAATAACTTCAGTAACTCAATCTCTCTTAGTTACTAACCTAAAAGGATGATACAATTCTAGGAACTTTCTGCTGTCTGCATTTGAGTTTATGTACAAATTATTACAGAATGTTACAAGCCCTTGCTCTCTTTAGGTGGTATCAGAAAAGCTGAGATGTGCTCTTAAGTTAAACATTCTGGAATTGTATTTCTATATATCTTGACTACATCTTGACGAAAACCAATTTCCCTTAAATCTCTACCAGAGGAGGATGGTGGGAGGAGCTATAGGAGAATGGGCTCATTCTAATGGCTGGGATTGAATCAATGCAACGGAGTCAAACACCTTGTTTTCATGGGTTTGATGTGTTTGGAACCATTCCATTGATTCCATTCCAGCCATTACAATGAGCTCGTTCTCCTCCTATAGCTCCTCCCACCAGCCTCCTCTGATGTCTACATATTTACCAGACCATCATGTATTTTATTAATCTCCAAATTGAGCCACCTTATCTCTGAGTAAAGATTAGATCAACTCAGAGAAATGAGACCTGAGATATGTCCTGTCTAAATGAGAGACCACATGGTAAAGTGGAGGTATTTGCTTGTCTTTTGGTGTTAGCAGACAGACTGTACTGCAAGTCTTACCCAACCCCAATCAATTTAATCAATGGTATCAAGTATGTCCCATTCAAACCATAGTACAGTCGTGGCCAAAAGTTTTGAGAATGACACAAATATTAATTTCCACAAAGTTTGGCATGCCATGCTGTCAATTAACTGGGCCACATCCTGACTGATGGCAGCCCATTCTTGCATAATCAATGCTTGGAGTTTGTCAGAATTTGTGGGTTTTTGTTTGTCCTCTTGAGGATTGACCACAAGTTCTCAATGGGATTAAGGTTTGGGGAGTTTCCTGGCCATGGACCCAAAATATTGATGTTTTGTTCCCCGAGCCACTTAGTTATCACTTTTGCCTTATGGCAAGGTGCTCCATCATGCTGGAAAAGGGACTGTTCGTCACCAAACTCTTCCTGGATGGTTGGGAAAAGTTGCTCTCGAAGGATGTGTTGGTACCATTCTTTATTCATGGCTGTGTTATTAGGCAAAATTGTGAGTGAGCCCACTCCCTTGTCTGAGAAGCAACCCCACAAATGAATGGTCTCAGGATGCTTTACTGTTGGCATGACACTGGACTGATGGTAGCGCTCACCTTGTCTTCTCCGGACAAGCTTTTTTCCGGATGCCCTAAACAATCAGAAAGGGGATTCATCAGAGACAACGACATTACCCCAGTCCTCAGCAGTCCAATCCCTGTACATTTTGCAGAATATCAGTCTGTCTATTGTGTTTTTCCTGGAAAGAAGTGGCTTATTTGCTGCCCTTCTTGACAGCAGGCCATCCTCCAAAAGTCTTTGCCTCACTGTGCGTACAGATGCACTCACACCTGCCTGCTGCCATTCCTGAGCAAGCTCTGTACTGGTGGTGCACCGATCCCGCAGCTGAATCAACTTTAGGAGATGGTCCTGGCGCTTGCTGGACTTTCTTGGGCACCCTGAAGCCTTCTTCACAACATTTGAACCGCTCTCCTTGAAGTTCTTGATGATCCGATAAATGGTTGATTTAGGTGCAATCGTACTGGCAGCAATATCCTTGCCTGTGAAGCCCTTTGTGTGCAAAGCAATGATGATGGCACGTGTTTCCTTGCAGGTAACCATGATTGACAGAGGAAGAACAATAATTCCAAGCACTGCCATCCTTTTGAAGCTTCCAGTCTGTTATTCGAACTCAATCAGCATGTGATCTCCAGCCTTGTCCTCGTCAACACTCACTCTTGTGTTAACAAGAGAATTACTGGCATGATGTCAGCTGGTCTTTTGTGGCAGGGCTGAAATGCAGTGGAAATGTTTTTGGGGGAATTCAATTCATTTGCATGGCAAAGAGAGACTGCAATTAATTGCAATTAATCTGATCACTCTTCATAATATTCTGGAGTATATGCAAATTGCCATCATACAAACTGAGGCAGCAGACTTTGTGAAAATTAATATTTGTGTCATTCTCAAAACTTTTGACTACGACTGTACACCCCAAGGGTTCAAATTGTAAACCTCAGGGTGTAACAAGATCAACGGGAAATATTAGATGAGAGGGTTTAGGAGATGTGTGCCACAAAAGGCTACTTCCAGTCCAACCAGTCAAGGCAGGACAGTCACCGCAGGTGCACTCTCCTTCTCTTTCCTACTCTTCCTTCTCTCGTCCCCCAACTCCATCCCCTCCACCCACACAGGTACAGCATCGTTTGGCAGAAACACTAGAGCTTATCCTAGTGTCGCCAAAGTCAGCCAACTGGCCCTGTGCACTGCAGCCAGCCAGAGTGAACATAATGTGCAGCGAAAGGTCCTCACTGTATAGACAAAACATAGCCATTGGCTGTTCAGCTTAAAAAGACCCCAGTACGCAGCAGCAATGAGCTCCTGTGGATCTTCCCACTAGTCCCCAGTCTGTGTTGAAAGAGCCCCCCCTTAAGGCATGTTTCTGTCACTTCTAGCTGCAGTGATTTTAGACAGGGCACTTGAGGGGAGGTCATTTTGTTTCTGAGCATGAGGGTTTCTATGTCCACTCCTGGCTGTCCTACTGTGTCTGGCCTCTCTCACCCTCACCGGCCCTGTCATGGCTGCTTTGTTCGGGTTGACCTTAACTGAACTAGGCTGACGCTGTGAGGCGACCAGTTTGGCAGCCTGTCTCTGCCTGGCGGCAAGCTCAGGGAACTGCTTGGTGTAGAGAGTGTCTGTGTACTGCAGCTCTGGAGTGACCAGGTTCTGACAGTGTGTTTTGGTAGGCCCGACCAGCCCAGGGTTCAGGTTGTAGCCCTGGATGATGGCCGCCCCGTACTGGAAGGGCTTCAGCCCGGCATCGTTCACCTGCGACGGGTCCACTGCACCACCATCCTTCAGGCAGGTTTTGGCTAGTTCGGCACGTCGCTCCTGCAGCCGAGTCACCTCCCGTCTCATCTCCTCACGCCCCACAGTAGCGTCCACGCGTCGCCAAAAGGTGATGTTAAAGTGCAGGTAGAGCTGCCAGTCAAGGGCATTCCAGGCTCTGATCTTGTCGGCGGTGTGCGGGGAGAGCATGTGCCGTGTGCGCTCGCTTCGGCTGTTCAACTTAAAGGAGACGACATCGTCCAGAGACCAGCAGAGGGCGCGCTTGAGCAGGATCATGGACTCGTCAAAGTACTCTGAGATGAGGATGAGGTGGAAGTCCTGCTCAATGGCGCCAATGGCTTTGGCGCCCCGCGTCTCTAGGTCTCCGGGTGTCTCTGTTGCGACGTTGTTGTCGAAGCCAAAGTCAAAGGTCAGGATGTTACGGGCATAATGGTTGTTGGGCAGGGAGGTGTTGTAACCACGCCAACCATTGTCAAGGAAGTCGTCCAGGCTGCGGGCCTTGTGGAAGGCGGGGATGCTCTTGTAGTAGATGAAAATGGACTCCATCATGGCAACGGGGTTCTTCAGGATGGAGAAGTAGAACGTGTCCTGGGGCATCACTTTCCTCACCTGAGACACAACAGAAAAGACCAAAACAAGAGCAAAATGTGTTATTGTGATGCCTTGGTGGTGTATAATAATTTAACAATTATTGGCTAAAAATCTAGTAAAATGAATCTTGTGTTAGTCTGAACCTCAATATTACCTATGATGCAGTGGTGGCTGCTTAGGGGAGGACGGCTCATAATAATGGCTGGAACAGAGCAAGTGGAATGGGATCAAACACATGGAAACCATGAGTGTGATGGAAATAATGTGTTTGATGAATCTGATAGCATTCCACTGATTCCGCTCCAGACATTACCACAAGCCCGTCCTCCCCAATTAAAGTGCCACCAACCTCCTGTGCTATGATGATAGAACTCACCTCTGGTGGTCTGAACCTCATGTGGTTGCACATGATGTTGAACTCTTTGACACTGCGGCTCCTCACTCCCTCTACAAAGTGTGAGGCGAAGAAGAAGGGATAGAACAGCTGGCTGTGCTTGTTCAGTGGAAGGGCGAAGGTCAGATTGCGGCTGTCGCCATAGCGATATAAGATGTTCAGGATGGTGCTGCTGGCCGTTTTGTGCGTCTTGAGAAAGACGATGTGGTTCTTCGGCCAACAGGTGGCGCTGGCTACCTCAGATTTCACCTCGTTTATCACCCCGGCAACTACAGAGTTGGTGCCTAAAGGGGCAGGGCTCTTTCTACTCTTCAGCCGATTGGTTGAGAGGAGTTCGGGAGGTTTGTAAGGTAAGGTGGATACCACTTTGATAGATGGGTGGCCCAGCTGGAGAACTACAGACCCAGGAACCCCCAAATGCAACTCATCATCACCCATTGTGCCTTTGGGCAGGGCTGCCTTTACTGCTGAAACTTTACCCCTGGCCTCTTTCCTAGAGTCTTTGACCTTACTGACAGTGTATGAGAGCTTTAGATGTTGGTGATGCTCCTGGACACGCCTCTCCACCCCTGGCTCATCTCTGCCATGTTGATGTTCTGCTACCTTCTGCTGCCCTTTGGCCCGTTGTTTAAGAGCTCCTTCCTCCTGTGACCTCATTTCCTCTTCTACAACAGGGGCGTGTGAAGAGCGCAAGCGTACCCAGTCCCTCTGCTCCGTCGGGAGCGTTCTCTGGATCTTGATGGTGAACTGCACATTCAGGAGCTTCTCGCTTAACATCTTATCATTCCTGAAACCAAACAATGTTAGACTACAGTTAGCCAATCACTGTCAGCCTGTTTCAAAACAAAACAATTATCCAGAACAGTGAAGTGGAATGTAAAAGCTTGTTAGTTTCACCAAACATGATCTATTATATTGACAAGTTAGGAGAGTGACCACTCTAACAATCAAAATACATGTCCTCAATGATTGAAGGCAGGCACGATCAGGTGGGACTATTCTAGCCAATGAAAGGGCAGACACGTGTGTGAACAGCAGTCGTTTTTCTCAAAGTTGTCAGAATTCCAAGTGCATTCACTTATATCAGTACATTTGTAACAGACTAAAGGTTGTGAAACTTACAGTGCATTCAGAAAGTATTCAGACCCCTTTACTTTATCCACATTTTTGTTACGTTACAGCCTTATTCTAAACTGGATTAAATTACATGTTTTACATGTTAAACTACAATACCCCATAATGACAAAGTGAAAACAGGTTTTTTTTAATTAAAAAACAGAAACCTTATTTACATAAGTATTCAGACCCTTTGCTATAAGATTTGAAATTGACATCAGGGCCACCCTGTTTCCATTTACAATCCCATAAATGTTTCTACAACTTTAGATGTTTCTACAACTTCCACCTGTGGTAAATTCAATTGATTGGACATGATTTTGAAACGCACACACCTATCTATATAAGGTTCCACAGTTGACAGTGCACGTCAGAGCAAAAACCAAGCCATGAGGTCAAAGAAATTGTCCATAGAGACAGGATTGTGCACATATCTGGGGAAGGTTACTGAAACATTTCTGCATCATTGAAGGTCCCCAAGACATAGTGGCATCATTCTTAAATAAATGAAGTTTGGAACCACCAAGACTCTTCCTAGAGGTGGCCGTCTGGCCAAACTGAACAATCGGGGGAGAAGGGCCTTGATCAGGGAGGTGACCAAGAACCCAATGGTCTCTCTGACAGAGCTCCAGAGTTCCTCTGTGGATGTGGGAGAATCTTCCATAAGGACAACCATCTCTGCAGCACTCCACCAATCAGGTCTTTATGGTAGAGTGGACAGTCGGAAGCCACTTCCCAGTAAAAGGCACATGACCGCTTGGAGTTTGCCAAAAGCCACCAAAAGGACTCTCAGACCATGAGAAACAAGATTCTCTGGTCTGATGAAACCAAGATTGAAGTCATTGACCTGAATGCCAAGCATCATGTCTGGAGGAAACCTGGCACCATCCCTACGGTGAAGCATGGTGGTGGCAGCATCATGCTGTGGGGATGCTTTTCAGCGGCAGGGACTGGGAGACTAATCAGGATCGAGTGAAAAATGAACGGAGCAAAGTTCAGAGAGATCCTTGATGAAAAGAGTGCTCATGACCTCAGACTGGGGCAAAGGTCCACCTTCCAACAGGACAACGACCCTAAGCACACAGCCAAGACAACGGAGGAGAGGCTTCGAGGACAATTCTCTGAATGTCCAGAGCCTTGAACCCGATCTAACATTTCTAGAGAGACCTGAAAACCTTTTATATTTTAAAAATGTTTTCTTTGTCATTATGGGGTGTTGTATGTAGATTGATGAGGGGAAAAATAACAATGTAATCAATTTTAGAATAAGGCTGTAACGTAACAACATTTTGAAAAAGTAAAGAGGTCTGAATACTTTCCGAATGTATATTCGATCAAACAAGCCTCACTCAATTTGACATTCTCTCATAGAAAAATCCTCTCGTTTCACCCATTCCTCTCTGGTTTCACTTCCAGTAATACCAATCCAGGTAGTATGAAGATCTGACCTAATACCTACAGACGTAGGATCTTAATTTGAGCCAGTTTGCTACAGCAGGAAAATGATCCTGTAACAACAGTGGATTATAATTAATGGACATTTTTGTAGTGGATGTTACATTTTTCATAATTTAAAATAAAGCCTAAAATATCTAAATGGAAATGACAAATCTTTAAAAATCTTTTATAACCTAAAATAGACTAAAAGTTTTAAATTTCCTGCATTGTAGGAAAGTTCTCCTGCAACAGGTTGATCAAATAAAGATCCTACATGTGTATGTACAGTAGCACCAGACTCACCTGGATTGCCAGACGACTCCTAGGATCTGGATGGCCACACAGAGCACAGTGAGGGCCATGAGCACCATCCATAGATTACGCATGTGGCTGCACAGAACTACCTTCAGCCACCTGCAAGGGGGGGAGACCAACCACAGGAACCACATGAGTCTGCAGCAGCATCAGGTACAGAAATACTACAGACAACGGGACTGATTCTATAACTATAAACTCATTTGAAGAATCTAAAGAATATCTTGTGTCTTTAACTATATTATTTTATCCCAACCTGCTGATATAATCTCATTCCAAAACTGTAACTTCATTTTCAAATCATAACCATGACTGACACCTTTGGATTAAAATGAGTACTGATCTATGCTAGACCACAGAAATGATCTCTGTACTGTTGGATGTTTTTTCTTGAGGCTTGGTGGCTATAATTAGGATGACTGCTGCGCATGTGTTTGTATACACATGGTGTGTGCGAGAGGGAAGAGATAATCTCAATGATTTACAAGATAATCCAACAGCATCTCAATGAGTGGAACAGTGATTCACAGAAACTCTTCCAACCGTAGAGGAAATGTCACTATGACTGTTGGATTGGAATGCCTGTGGCGTAGTGGTGCATTGACCTTTCCCATCTGTTTGTGGGCTTCGTGTTCTAATCAGAGCAATTAGCTGCCCTGTTTGATTCGGCCCATTGAACTGGCGTTGGCTAAATTAGAAGAAGAAAAACAACAATCCTCAATACACCCTCTGGACCACTCTGCCCATTCTGTGTGTGTGTTGTGTTTCTGCTTCTGTTACAGCTACATCCAGAGACATCTGGAACATCTGCTTCTGCCTGAATGATTTCCAGACAGTTCTACCTCCCTCCCTCCCCCTTCCTCCATCTCTTCCCCTTTCTACTTTCCTCCTTCATTATATCTCCCACTCCCACTCCTCTCTCTCACACATCCACCTGCTCACATGCTGTGTATGTTTGTGCATGTTGTGTGTGTGGTGCGTCTGTGTGTGTGTGATCGTGCATGCTGCGTGTGGTGTGTGTGTGTGTCTGACTGTGCATGTGAGTGTGTACATATGTGTCCCTGAGCACAATCCATAAGTGCATGGCACCACTATCCTGTTCTTCAGCTGCCCCCAGCTGTTTGTCAGTGTAGTACATTAGTCTGGGGGTTAAAGCATGACACACACAGAGCCAGATCAAATCAAATCAAAGTTTATTTGTCACGTGAATACAACAAGTGTAGTAGACCTTACTGTGAAATGCTTACTTACAGGCTCTAACCAACGGTGCGAAAAAAGAAGAAAAAAGGTGTGTGTGTGTGTGTGTGTGTGTGTGTGTGTGTGTGTGTGTGTGTGTGTGTGTGTGTGTGTGTGTGTGTGTGTGTGTGTGTGTGTGTGTGTGTGTGTGTGTGTGTGGGTAAGTAAAGAAATAAAACAACAGTAAAAATACATTTGAAAAAACAGGAGCAAGGCTATATACAGACAGCTGTTAGTCAGGCTGATTGAGGTAGTATGTACATGTAGGTATCGTTAAAGTGACTATGCATATATGATGAACAGAGAGTAGCAGAAGCGTAAAAAGAGGGGTTGACGGGTGGTGGGACACAATGCAGATAGCCCGGTTAGCCAATGTGCGGGAGCACTAGTTGGTCGGGCCATTTAGGTAGTATGTACATGAATGTATATTTAAAGTGACTATGCATATATGATAAACAGAGAGTATCAGCAGCGTAAAAGAGGGGTTGGGGAGGCACACAATGCAAATAGTCTGTGTAACCATTTGGTTACCTGTTCAGGAGTCTTATGGCTTGGGGGTAAAAACTGTTGAGAAACCTTTTTGTTCTAGACTTGGGCAATTGCCGTACCAGGCAGTGATGCAACCTGTCAGGATGCTCTCGATGTTGCAGCTGTTGAACCTTTTGAGGATCTCAGGACCCATGTCAAATCTTTTTAGTTTCCTGAGGGGGAATAGGCTTTGTCGTGCCCTCTTCACGACTGTCTTGGTGTGTTTGGACCAATCTAGTTTGTTGTTGATGTGGACACCAAGGAATTTGAAGCTCTCAACCTGCTCCACTACAGCCCTGTCGATGAGAATAGGGACGTGCTCGGTGCTCCTTTTCCTGTAGTCCACAATAATCTCCAAGTCAAAGTCTTGGTTACGTTGAGGGAGAGGTTGTTATTCTGGCACCACCCGGCCAGGTCTCTGACCTCCTCCCTATAGGCTGTCTTGCCGTTGTCGTGATCAGGCCTACCACTGTTGTGTCAGCAAACTTAATGATGGTGTTGGAGTCGTGCCTGGCCATGCAGTCATGGGTGAAAAAAAGAGTACAGGAGGGGACTGAGCACGCACCCCTGGGGAGCTCCAGTGTTGAGGATCAGCGTGGCAGATGTGTTGCTACCTACCCTCACCACCTGGGGGCGGCCTGTGATGGAAGTCTAGGATCCAGTTGCAGAGGGAAGCGTTTGGTCCCAGGATCCTTAGTTTGGTGATGAGCTTTGAGGGTACTATGGTGTTGAACGCTGAGCTGTAGTCAATGAACAGCATTCTCACATAGGTGTTCCTTTTGTCCAGGTGGGAAAGGGTAGTGTGGAGTGCAATGCAGATTGCATCCTCTGTGGATCTGTTTGGGCGGTATACAAATTGGAGTGGGTCTAGGGTTTCTGGGATAATGGTGTTGATGTGAGCCATGACCAGCCTTTCAAAGCACGTCATGGTTACGGACGTGAGTGCTACAGGTCTGTAGTCATTAAGACAGGTTGCCTTTGTGTTCTTGGGCACAGGGACTATGGTGGTCTGCTTGAAGCATGTTGGTATTACAGACCCAATCAGGGACATGTTGAAAATGTCAGTGAAGACACCTGCCAGTTGGTGAGCACATGCCGAGAGCACACGTCCTGGTAATCCGTCTGGCCCCGCAGCCTTGTGTATGTTGACCTGTGTAAAGGTCTTACACACGTCGGCTATGGAGAGCGTGATCACACAGTCATCCGGAACAGCTGATGCTCTCATGCATGCCTCAGTGTTGCTTGCCTCGAAGCGAGCATAGAAGTGATTTTGCTCATCTGGTAGCCTCGTGTCACTGGGCAGCTCGCGTCTGTGCTTCCCTTTGTAGTCTGTAATAGATTGCAAGCCCTGCCACATCCGACAAGCATCAGAGCCGGTGTTGTATGATTCAATCTTAGCCCTGTATTGAAGCTTTGCCTGTTTGATGGTTTGTCGCAGGGCATAGCGGGATTTCTTGTAAGCTTCCGGGTTAGAGTCCCGCACCTTGAAAGTGGCAGCTCTACCCTTTAGCTCAGTGCGAATGTTGCCTATGGCTTCTGGTTGGGGTATGTACGTACAGTCACTGTGGGGACGACGTCCTCTATGCACTTATTGATAAAGCCAGTGACTGATGTGGTGTATTCCTCAATGTCATCGGAAGAATCCCGGAACATGTTCCAGTCTGTGATGGAAAAACAGTCCTGCAGTTTAGCATCTGCTTCATCAGACCATTATTTTATAGACCAGGTCACTGGTGGTTCCTGCTTTAGTTTTTGCTTGTAAGCAGGAATCGGGTGGATAGAGTTGTGGTCGGATTTACCAAATGGAGGGCGAGGGAGAGCTTTGTACGCGTCTCTGTGTATGGAGTATAGGTGATTTCGAATTTATCCCTCTGATTGCACATTTAACATGTTGATAGAGATTTGGTAGAACTGATTTAAGTTTCCCTGCTTTAAAGTCACCGGCCACTAGGAGCGCCGCCTCTGGGTGAGTGGTTTCCTGTTTGCTTATTTCCTTATACATCCATCACTGATGGGTCATCATCAAGACATGGGATGATGATGTCACTGTGGAGCTAGTTGATTGACTCAAACAGGCATGCCACCACCATGACTAAACAACACTACACATTACCCTTGATCCTCTAGTTCAGTTGCCCCCCTGGAAGCAGCTAATGGGCAAACTCTTATTGACCCGTGTCACAAATGGAGTAAAGGCAAGGGAGACAAACATGAAAATACCAGGCAATGTAGTTGCTAGGGAAATGACACAACATGTGCCCTTAATATACCATTATATACCATCCTCCCTGGTTCTAGTGGTTTTTCATTGAACTCTGTTGCAACTTGCTTATGCATTGTGGCACTGACTAAATATGTCCCTGTGGTTGTGTGCCAGCAACATGGTTTGTGTGGGTTCTGGTTTGTGTTTGATCAGTTTTTTTTACTGTACTTTCCCATGTGCATGGATAACTCCACTACGACACAAACGGAATAGGGATGACGTTCCTTTTTTAACATTAATGAATAATGGAGTGAAACACTATGAAAGAGTTGGCTGTTTGAACTGATATTTGTCAGGAGTGAGAGAAAGAGAAATAGAGAGAGAGGGGGACTGTTATTCTAGATACATCACTGATCTACATACAGTGCCTATAGATAGTGTTCACACCCCTTGACTTTTCCACATTTTGTTGTGTTACAGACTGAATTTAAAATTGATTAAATACAATGCCCCATACAAACAATACCCCATAGTGTCAATGAGGAATGATGTTTTTAGAAATGTTTACAAATCCATTTAAAAAAAGCTCAAATGTCTCGAGTATCCAACCACTTCGTTATGGCAAGCCTAAAGTTCAGGGGTAAAATGTTGCTTTAATTAAGTTAAATAAGTTGCATGGACTCACTCTGTGTGCAATAACAGTGTTTAATGACTACCAAAAATAATTAATCTAATCTCTGTTAACTTTTTCATTTAACTAGGCAAGTCAGTGTGACTTGGTGCCTCTAGCACTGAGATGCAGTGCCTTAGACCGCTGCGCCACTCGAGAGCCCACACGTAATATTAGCTTTAAGGTCGCTAAGTCGAGCAGTGAATTTCAAACACAGATTCAACCCCCAAGACCAGGGAAGTTTTCCAATGCCTTGAAATGGGTTGAAATAAAAAAGCAGTCATTGGATATCCCTTTGAGCATGGTGAAGTTGTTAAATACAATGGTGTATCAATACACCCAGTTGCCGGAGAGAAAGGAAACCGCTCAGACATTTCACCATGAGGCCAATGGTGACGTTGAAACAGTTACAGACTTGAATGGCTGTGATAAGAGAGAACTGAGAATGGATCATCAACATTGTAGTTACTCCACAATACTAATGTAAATGAATGAGTGAAAAGAAGGAAGCCTGTACAGAATACAAATATTCCAAAACAAGCATCTTGTTTGCAACAAGGCACTAAAGTAATAGTGAAATATATTTTTTGTCCTGAATAGTGTTATGTTTGGGGAAAATCCAATGCTACACATTACTGAGTAGCACTCTCCATATTTTCAAGCATAGTGGTGGCTGCATCATGTTATGGGTATGCTTGTAATAATTTTTCAGGTACAAAATGTACAGAATGGCAAAATCCTAGAGCAAAACCTGGTTCAGTCTGCTTTCCACCTGACACTGGGAGATTAATGCAACTTTCAGCAGGACAATAACCTAAATCACATGGCCAAATCTACACGGAAGTTGCTCACCAAGAAGATCAACAACCAATTTGACAGAGCTTCTTTTCAGAAGAATAATGGGCAAACATTGCACAATCCAGGGGTAGAAAGCTCTTAGAGACCTACCCAGAAAGACTCACAGCTGTAATTGCTGCCAAAGATGCTTCTACAAAGTATTGACTAGGGAGTGTGAATACTTGTGTAAATGAGAGACAGTATTTTTGTATATAATTTTCAATAAAATGGCAAACATTTCTACAAACATGTTTATACTTTGTCATTATGGGGTGTGTAGATGGGTGAGAAAAAACAAACAATTTAATCAGTTTTGAATTCAGGCTGTAACACAACAAAATATGGAATAAGTCAAGGGGTATGAATACTTTCTGAAGGCACTGGATAGGTAAAAGTAAATTAATCCACAAATATAATTTTACATGTATCTTAAATGACCCCATTTTCATGAATTCAACGATATAAGCTCATTAAAAAAACAGCATGTGACTTGAACCAGGAAGTAGACAAGACTTTCATAGGGTATAGGACACAGGAAAGGATACCACAGTAGGAGAGAGAGTATTTGCAATTGAAGTCTGTCCAAAGTCATGGTAATTACAACCGGTTAAGTTGCTGTACATAGGTCAAAGAAAACAACATTGTGGTGACCTTGTACCCTGAAGACATTTCTGTCTCTGCCTCCTGCCTGCCTTCAGGTGAAATATGATATCAGGTTTGGATATAGCCTAATGAATTTTACATTTGACCAGATACTTAGAATAGTAATGACAACCACACTCTCTCCGCATCTCCCTCCATCTCTCTCTTAATCTTTCTCATTCTCTGTCTCTCTCTCTCTTTCTCTCTCACTCTGTCTGTCTGTGTCTCTCTCTCTCGCTCTCTGTCTTTCTTGGATACAAATACTCTGCCTGACTCCACTCACAACCCCTAACACACACATTCTCTGCACACAAACCACACTCCGATGCACACACACACACACACACACACACACACACACACACACACACACACACACACACACACACACACACACACACACACACACACACACACACACACACACACACACACACACACACACACACACACACACACACACACACACACACACTAGCAGCTCATTTGGATGTGGCAGTTAAAGGCTTAAATGCTTCTGAGGAGAGCAAATCAAAGGTTACCTCTAAAGAAAGATCCAGAGCCAACTAATTTAGATTTACTTAACCAATGAGTGGAATAAGAACAGCTAACTGGTTTTGTCATGCCCCGTGGTCACATCCAGTTCCACTACACTAAATAAAAACACAGACTTTCCACAAAACCTTCCTCAGTCCTGCACCGCAAACAATTGCCGGTCAAACAGAAAATGGAGAGGGACTGGAGTTAGTTTGAGTCGAACTGGAGGACCGTGGCACCCCCGAAATCCCTTCCACATGAAGAGAGAGGGAGAGGAAGAGAGAGAACAGTTGATTTAATAGTCGTGATACCAATAGCTGAATGACATTTCTACATAAGTCACATACATGTAAGTCACTGAAGACTACCGACATCCATGTCTCACTGAGGACCCTTACAGGGTAGCACAGTCGATAATAATCAAACTACGGCGCTACAGTTCAGCACAGACCCAATACAAACACAGCTTAGAGAAGGAAACCTCATTCATGATAAGCAGATGTTTGCAAACTGACTGCATGCAAACTAAGGATTAAACTATAGTGTGATCAGCACTATATCCAATTTCTCCAATTTGTAGAATTTATACTTACACATGCACACGTGCGCACACACACACACACACACACACCCACACACACACACACACACACACACACACACACACACACACACACACACACACACACACACACACACACACACACACACACACACACACACACACACACACACACACACACTAGCAGCTCATTTGGATGTGGCAGTTAAAGGCTTAAATGCTTCTGAGGAGAGCAAATCAAAGGTTACCTCTAAAGAAAGATCCAGAGCCAACTAATTTAGATTTACTTAACCAATGAGTGGAATAAGAACAGCTAACTGGTTTTGTCATGCCCCGTGGTCACATCCAGTTCCACTACACTAAATAAAAACACAGACTTTCCACAAAACCTTCCTCAGTCCTGCACCGCAAACAATTGCCGGTCAAACAGAAAATGGAGAGGGACTGGAGTTAGTTTGAGTCGAACTGGAGGACCGTGGCACCCCCGAAATCCCTTCCACATGAAGAGAGAGGGAGAGGAAGAGAGAGAACAGTTGATTTAATAGTCGTGATACCAATAGCTGAATGACATTTCTACATAAGTCACATACATGTAAGTCACTGAAGACTACCGACATCCATGTCTCACTGAGGACCCTTACAGGGTAGCACAGTCGATAATAATCAAACTACGGCGCTACAGTTCAGCACAGACCCAATACAAACACAGCTTAGAGAAGGAAACCTCATTCATGATAAGCAGATGTTTGCAAACTGACTGCATGCAAACTAAGGATTAAACTATAGTGTGATCAGCACTATATCCAATTTCTCCAATTTGTAGAATTTATACTTACACATGCACACGTGCGCGCACACACACACACACACACACCCACACACACACACACACACACACACACACACACACACACACACACACACACACACACACACACACACACACACACACACACACAATGACAATACTTCTATTGTGATATGAGCAGGAATAACAGCCATATTGCCAAGGTATTAAATTCAGCCGACAGAGAGATAGACAAACACCAGGAGGCCATGGACATGAGGATTGAATAAAAGGGCTTTTTAACAAAACGCTTCAGGTTTTCCCAGGCTATGGAGACATCTGGAGAATGGCCTGCCATTCCCTGCCTGCTGCATAGCTACACTCCTGTATGCCAGCCGACACATATACACAGTACACACACACGCCCACACACACACGTGCCCGCACACACACACAAACATACATTCCCACAGGCATTTAAAGTACATCAGATTCTCTCATATACTACTTTGGGCGCTACACACACACTCAGACAGGATCATGCATGCACAGACGCATAGATTCACACAAACATAGCCTACATACGCTGAGCATTTTCCGTCACTCTCCCTCCCTCTAACTTTCTACCTGGGGTTGGACTTTTGGTCACAAGGGATGGAAAGGCCCTGAACCCAGTCCTAATATATATGATGGATTGCAGGCTTGCATGCTTTCCCAGGTCACATTTATGTCTTTAATAACATTTCCCAACTCCTACCTGGCTGATCCGGACTTGACCAGATAAACAGGGAGTTGTGGTAATCTCCCTGGACGTTGATCCCTTATCATGACACACAACCCTACAGAATGACTTCTAGGTCTTTTCCTAGGTGTAAAATATTTGTATTAGATTATACAGTAGTAGCTACTTGTGTAAACAGTAAGATTGTGCAGTCTGTTCATAGTAATATAGCTATTATCTGTAACAGTAAAAGGAAAATGTATAGTGTTTGATTCTGTGTCCTTGTGTGGAGTAAGGTGGTGCTGATATCTGCTGTATTAGGCTGTACTAGGCACTGACATCCTACACGTTTTCCATCTTGTTCTTATCGGTTCCATATGACAAGCCAATGACCTTTAAACTGAATTTCAGGACTGTTTTTCATCCATGTTCTTGAACACTATTAGGGGTTTGACTATTGGACAATTAGAAATGGAACTTTGGGTCACTTTATTACACATCAAATCTAGCCTGACATTTAGATTTGTACCTGTTCATGACCTGTTCACCATAATTTATGTTCGATTTGATTGAACTGTTTTAAAGTGCTGTCAGTGCAGTTTAGGCTTTAAATGTATGTTTTGAGAAAACGAGGATTCCCTTCAGTTTAACTGAGAAGAGCTATTTATTATTTCAGTAGGGCCTCCCAAACACGCCAATCTACGCCTACGGCATCTAAATGTTAGAGTTAAATAATTTACGAGTTTTGTGGATCTATTCTACATAGCTTGTTGTTGCAATTAAATCTCATCGTCTTTGAAACGTGCCATCTTACTTCTATTGGAAAGGTAATAAAAATAATTCTGAACCAAAAGATTCACAAAATCCATTCCAATAACTGCCGATTTGAGTAAATGCCAACAGTGCCATTGTATTATCTTCTCTCCACAGTCTAGTGTGTGGTCAGTGTGAATGGGAGCAATAGCTATTTATTTACAGTAAATAATTAGCGTCTGCCTTTTATTTTCACAAAGTATGGGCAAGTTGGCCTAGGCTGTAGCAACGAGGACTCTAAATCAAATCTAAATAAACATCTCATCGTATGGCACTCCACTGTTAGATGTCGTTCTCTGCGTGCGCATATGAATAACGTAATGTGTCTGTAGTCCGCGCTTTCGCATATTATGGACTATTGTGGGCAATAGCATCACCGACCAACAGCTTTCCAATGAACTATCGCTAAAGGAATGTAACACAATACAAAAGACCAGAAGTCACAATTAATTCACTTACGAGCAACATGGTAGAGATGAGGTCAGGGAGAACAGCTCGCGCTCCTTGATAGATTTCCTTGGCGAGGGTGGCATCTCGCGTGTCTGTCCCAGGAGGGGGGTGCTCAGGAACCCCGGTCCTGCATGCAACTCCGACCAACCCAAATCACTCTCCCAAGACTCCCCGTTCCCAAGCCACAGACTCCCTAGTCCCCTTTTAGAGTAGGGTTCCCCCCGCTCTCAGTTTATAACTCCTCCCGCTGTCGACTCATTGGCTCGATGCGCAGACAAAACAAATAGAGGTAGTCAGAAAGGGATGGAGAAAGGAGAGAGAGAGGGGAGGAGGCAGGAGGTTACAGTGGATGAAATCGAGAACAAAGGCAGGGATTCTTTGTCACCAGCTAGGTAGTTGTCACACCGTTCTTCACGAGGATAAAGCAGTTACATGCAACCTTGTTCAGCGTCAAATGGGATTTGTAGCATTAACAGTTTGGGTAAAATCACATTCATGTCGAATTTACTGGAAGTGTGAGTAGGTTTGTCTTTTGTGTGAAATATCTCGGAGTATATTACATTTATGAGGTGATGGTTGTTAATATTATAGCCCAATAACACTTTACTGTAACAGGCTTATAACCATAAAACCGCCTGGCTGTTTAGGTCCTTTTGGAATAAATCCGGTAATATAATAGCTGCAACGTCCATAATGAGTTTTCCAGCTGAGAGTCTGCATTTAAAGTGGCACCAAATACCAAAAGGTCCGGAAATGTGCTCCATTGTCCCAAAATGCTATCTACACCTGCAGGGAAAATCTTCAAGAATAGCTATTTTCACAGGTTGTGACAAAAATAAGAGTGTGAGAATTTTGCAGCAGTGACAGGCAGGGGCGTACTGGGACAAAATTCAGCCCTGGCATTTTAGCCACACCAGCACACATTCCTGTGTGCACTCCAAACTACAGAGCATTTCTTTTTCTCACAATATGTTTACTGAGTGATGATATTTTATTTATTTCACAGGCTTCTTAGAAAACCTGGTGGATTTGTTGTTCAGCAGTGTCGTGGGAACCCCCCAGCATATCAGGAGAAGAACGCTGAGGCAGTATGTGGCCAGGCACCAGTTCCACTTCAGGTTGCTCACATTTCATCTGGTCATAGGTCAAAATACTATCACTTCTTGTCTGTCCTGGAATTCACTCAACAACTATTGATAATTTAATCAGTACTGTGTGCATCAATTCTATCTTGCTTTTCTACAGATAGAGGACAGGAGGGATGGTTTGTCATGGAGTGCCCTGACTAAAATACAAGTTGATACAGATTTTCTGAACTTGGAAGAGACACAAGACACATCTATTACTTTTCATAATCTTTTGTTATTATTTAATTGAATGGTGGGGGCTGTGTATTCTTCCAACATGTTAGGGAGCTGTTTAATTGACTTGCCTAGTTAAATAAAGGTTCAATAAAATAAATTAAATGAACTAACTAACATGAACCAACAGACAAAATGCTGATAGGTACCCCCCCCCGCCCCCTCCCCTTTCAACTCGGACAAAGACAATGAAAACTCATCTGGATTTGTAAATTAGGTAGGCATGTTGTTAGGGTCAGTACTTGACCAATAATTAACATAAACACATTGATGTTTATGTCACAACTTTATGTCACAACTTGCAGACTTGTTTACGTGTTGCTGTGCGTTTTGTTGTCAACCTTACTTTGCTACCTGACAACTTTACAGATTTTACTTTTTAATTACCGTTAATTTTTTGGGTTTTTTCCCTCACTCAACTTTTTTTCATTCAACTTTTTCACTCCGGACGCTTTATCTGGACATGGTTTGTCAGGACCTCCAACAGCCGAAGCTAAGTAGTAACATTAACATGATGCCTTCTAATTGCAGTCGCTGTACTCATAATATACAGGAGAACGATCGCTTTACGGCAAGGATAGCTGTGCTGCAAGCCCAGCTTCAGACGCAATCGTTAGGCAAGAGTAATTTCAGTGTAGGAAAGGAGGACAATTTTCTCATGGTTTCTGGAGGGAAATGCTGTAGGAATGCTCAGCCGGTGTCGCCCACAGAAACTTTCAACCGGTTCTCCCCACTAAGCAGCGAGTCGGAGTCTGAGGCCAAGCCTTCTCTTGTCTTTACTCCTCCCGTTTCGGGGTCTGAGACGCCGAAGCTTCCCACCATTAGCTCTGACAAATTGAAAACCCTAGTCATTGGCGACTCCCTTACCCGCAGTATTAGACTTAAAACGAATCATCCAGCGATCATACACTGTTTACCAGGGGGCAGGGCTACCGACGTTAAGGCTAATCTGAAGATGGTGCTGGCTAAAGATAATACTGGCGAGTGTAGAGAGTATAGAGATATTGTTATCCACGTCGGCACCAACGATATTAGGATGAAACAGTCAGAGATCACCAAGTGCAACATAGCTTCAGCGTGTAAATCAGCTAGAAAGATGTGTCGGCATCGAGTAATTGTCTCTGGCCAACTCCCAGTGAGTGATGAGCTCTACAGCAGTCTCACAACTCAATTGCTGGTTGAAAACTGTTTTCTGCCCCTCCCAAAATATAGAATTTGTAGATAATTGGCCCTCTTTCTGGGACTCACCCACAAACAGGACCAAGCCTGGCCTGCTGAGGAGTGACGGACTCCATCCTAGCTGGAGGGGTGCTCTTATCTTATCTACCAACATAGACAGGGCTCTAACTCCTCTAGCTCCACAATGAAATAGGGTGCAGGCCAGGCAGCAGGCTGTTAGCCAGCCTGCCAGCTTAGTGGAGTCTGCCACTAGCACAGTCAGTGTAGTCAGCTCAGCTATCCCCATTGAGACCGTGTTTGTGCCTCAACCTGGGTTGGGCAAAACTAAACATGACGGTGTTCGCCTTAGCGATCTCACTAGGATAAAGACCTCCTCCATTCCTGTCATTATTGAAAGAGATTGTGATACCTCCCGTCTCAAAATAGGGCTACTTAATGTTAGATCCCTTACTTCAAAGTCAATTATAGTCAATGAACTAATCACTGATCATAATCTTGATGTGATTGGCCTGACTGAAACATGGCTTAAGCCTGATGAATTTACTGTGTTAAATGAGGCCTCACCTCCTGGTTACACTAGTGACCATATCCCCCACACATCCCGCAAAGGCAGAGGTGTTGCTAACATTTACGATAGCAAATTTCAATTTACAAAGAAAAATGACGTTTTCGTCTTTTGAGCTTCTAGTCATGAAATCTTTGTAGCCTACTCAATCACTTTTTATAGCTACTGTTTACAGGCCTCCTGGGCCATATACAGCGTTCCTCATTGAGTTCCCTGAATTCCTATCGTACCTTGTAGTCATAGCAGATAATATTCTAATTTGTGGTGACTTTAGTATTCACATGGAAAAGTCCACTGACCCACTCCAAAAGGCTTTCGGAGCCATCATCGACTCAGTGGGTTTTGTCCAACATGTCTCTGGACCTACTCACTGCCACAGTCATACTCTGGACCTAGTTGTGTCCCATGGAATAAATGTTGTGGATCTTAATGTTTTTCCTCATAATCCTGGACTATCGGACCACCATTTTATTACGTTTGCAATTGCAACAAATAATCTGCTCAGACCCCAACCAAAGAGCATCAAAAGTCGTGCTATAAATTCACAGACAACACAAAGATTCCTTGATGCCCTTCCAGACTCCCTCTGTTTACCCAAGGACATCAGAGGACACAAATCAGTTAACCACCTAACTGAGGAACTCAATTTAACCTTGCGCAATACCCTAGATGCAGTTGCACCCCTAAAAATGAAAAACATTTCTCATAAGAAACTAGCTTCCTTGTATAAAGAACATACCTGAGCTCTGAAGCAAGCTTCCAGAAAATTGGAATGGAAATGGCGCCCCACCAAACTGGAAGTGTTGGGAAGACAGTACTGTGCAGTATCGAAGAACCCTTACTGCTGCTCGATAATCCTATTTTTCCAACTTAATTGAGGAAAATAAGAACAATCCAAAATGTATTTTTGATACTGTCGCAAAGCTAACTAAAAAGCAGCATTCCCCAAGTGAGGATGGCTTTCTTTGAGGAAAAGATCATGATAATGATTGACTAGCATACTATACAGCAGTGAAAGGTGTTCGTTCCCCTGAGATGGTGTGTTTTTTTTTGTACTGGCCTCCACTACGGTTTTAAAGGGACTGCGCTTGACAACACCTTTCTGGATGGAACAACCCATGCCTTTTACTTGGAAGTTTACAAGCTTTTATGTATACAGTGTCAACTAGCAACGTCAATCAGATTCACTTGCCTTTGTACTAATAATCATGGCCTCTAAACCTTCAAGCTGCATTCTGGACCCTATTCCAACTAAACTACTGAAAGAGCTGCTTCCTGTGCTTGGCCCTCCTATGTTGAACATAATAAACATAATAAGCTCTCTATCTACCGGATGTGTACCAAACTCACTAAAAGTGGCAGTAATAAAGCCTCTCTTGAAAAAGCCAAACCTTGACCCAGAAAATATAAAAAACTATCGGCCTATATCGTATGTCCCATTCCTCTCAAAAGTTTTAGAAAAGGCTGTTGCGCAGCAACTCACTGCCTTCCTGAAGACAAACAATGTATATGAAATGCTTCAGTCTGGTTTTAGACCCCAATGTAGCACTGAGACTGCACTTATGAAGGTGGTAAAGGACATTTTAATGGCATCAGACCGAGGCTCTGCATCTGTCCTCGTGCTCCTAGACCTTAGTGCTGCTTTTGATACCATCGATCACCACATTCTTTTGGAGAGATTGTAAACCTAAATTGGTCTACACGGACAAGTTCTGGCCTGGTTTAGATATTATCTGTCGGAAAGATATCAGTTTGTCTCTGTAAATGGTTTGCCCTCTGACAAATCAACTATAAATGTTGGTGTTCCTCAAGGTTCCGTTTTAGGACCACTATTGTTTTCACTATATATTTTACCTCTTGGGGATGTCATTTGAAAACATAATGTTAACTTTCACTGCAATGTGGATGACACACAGCTGTACATTTCAATGAAACATGGCAAAGCCCCAAAATTGCCCTCGCTAGAAGCCTGTGTTTCAGACATAAGGAAGTCGATGGCTGCAAACGTTCTACTTTTAAACTCAGACAAAACAGAGATGCTTGTTCTAGGTCCCAAGAAACAAAGAGATCTTTTGTTGAATCTGACAATTAATCTTAATGGTTGTACAGTCGTCTCAAATAAAACTGTGAAGGACCTCGGCGTTACTCTGGACCCTGATCTCTCTTTTGACGAACATATCAAGACTGTTTCAAGGAGAGCTTTTTCCATCTACGTAACATTGCAAAAATCAGAAACTTTCTGTCCAAAAATGATGCATAAAAATTAATCCATGCTTTTGTTACTTCTAGGTTAGACTATTGCAATGCTCTACTTTCCGGCTGCCCGGATAAAGCACGAAATAAACTTCAGTTAGTGCTAAATACGGCTGCTAGATTCCTGACTAGAACCAAAAAATGTTATCATATTACTCCAGTGCTAGCCTCCCTACACTGGCTTCCTGTCAAGGCAAGGGCTGATTTCAAGGTTTTACTGCTTACCTACAAAGCATTACATGGGCTTGCTCCTACCTATCTCTCTGATTTGGTCCTGCCGTACATACCTACACGTACGCTACGGTCACAAGACGCAGGCCTCCTAATTGTCTCTAGAATTTCTAAGCAAACAGCTGGAGGCAGGGCTTGCTCCTATAGAGCTCCATTTTTATGGAATGGTCAGCCTACCCATGTGAGAGACGCAAACTCGGTCTCAGACTTTAAGTCATTACTGAAGACTCATCTCTTCAGTGGGTCATATGATTGAGTGTAGTCTGGCCCAGGAGTGTGAAGGTGAACGGAAAGGCTCTGGAGCAACGAACCGCGCTTGCTGTCTCTGCCTGGCCGGTTCCCCTCTTTCCACTGGGATTCTCTGCCTCTAACCCTATTACAGTGGCTGATTCACTGGCTTACTGGTGCTCTTTCATACCATCCCTAGGAGGGGTGCGTCACTTGAGTGGGTTGAGTCACTGATGTGATCTTCCTATCTGGGTTTGTGAGAATGTCCCTTTTGTCCAGGTGGGAAAGGGCAGTGTTGAGTGCAATAGAGATTGCATCCTCTGTGCATCTGTTGGGGCTATATGGAAATTGGAGTAGTGGGTCTAGTGTTCCTGGAATAATGGGATAATGGTGTTGATGTGAGCCATGACCAGCTTTTCAAAAAATGTAGCTCGTCGGTAGGCTCGTGTCACTGGTCAGCTCGCGGCTGTGCTTCCCTTTGTAGTCTGTAATAGTTTGCAAGCCCTGCCACATCCGACAAGCGTCGGAGCAGTCCTGTAATGACACTTTGCCTGGTTGATTGTTCGCCGGAGGGTATAGTGGGATTTCTCAGATGCTTCCAGGTTAAAGTCCCACTCCTTGAAAGTGGCAGCTCTACCCTTTAGCTCAGTGCGGATGTTAGCTGTAATCCATGGCTTCTCATTGGGGTATTTACATACGGTTACTGTGGGGATGATGTCATCGATGCCCTTATTGATGAAGCCAGTGACTGATGTGGTGTACTCCTCATTGCCATCGGAAGAATCCCGGAACATATTCCAGTCTGTGATAGCAAAACCGTCCTGTAGCTTTGCATCTGCTTCATCTGACCACTTTCTTATTGACCGAGTCACTGGTGCTTCCTGCTTTAGTTTTTGCATGTAAGCAGGAATCAGGAGGGTAGAATTATGATCAGATTTTACCAAATGGAGGGCCAGGGAGAGCTTTGTACGAGTCTCTGTGTGTGGAGTAAAAGTGGTCTAGAGTTTTTTTCCTTCCCTCTGGTTGCACATTTAACATGCTGGTAGAGATTAGTTAAAAACGGATTTGAGTTTCCCTTCATTAAAGTCCCCGGCCAGTAGGAGCGCCGCCTCTTGATGAACATTTTCCTGTTTGCTTATGGCCGTATACAGCTCATTCAATGCTGTCTTAGTGCCAGCATCAATCTGCAGTGATATTTGGACAGCTGCGAAAAATATAGATGTAAACTCTCTTGGTAAATAGTGTTGTCTACAGCTTATCATGAGATACTCTACCTCAGGCGAGCAAAACCTCAAGACTTCCTTAGATTTTGTGCACCAGCTGTTGTTTACAAATATACATATGCTGCCACCCCTTGTCTTACCAGAGGATGATGTTCTATCCTGCCGAAAAAGCTTAAAACCCGCCCGCTGAATGTTAATCATGTTGTCTTTCAAGCCACGACTTGGTAAAACGTAAGATATTACAGTTTTTTATGTCCCGTTGGTAGGGTATACATGCTCATAGTTTGTCTATTTTATTATTGATTTATTGTACGTTGGCTAATAGGACTGATGGTAAAGGTAGATTACCATCTCAGCGACGGATCCTTACAAGGCACCCGGACCGTCGTCCACGATATCTCCGCCTTTTCCTCCTGCAAATGAAGATGAAGAATTCCTCCAATACGGGGTGAGTAATCACTGTCCTGATATCAAGAAGCTCTTTTTGGTCATAAGACACGGTGGCAGAAACATAATGTAGAAAATAACTTACAAATAATGTGAAAAAACATACACAATAGCACAATTGGTTAGGGGATCATAAAACGGCAGTCATCTCCTTCGGCGCCTTTATTCCACATTATTCCACATTCCACTATTCTGTGTTGAGCTTTAACTAATAAATAGGTATTCCTATATGCTTAATTTAGAGTTATTAATGTAACTTTAGTTGTTCTACATGTTTTGATTGTAAATACAGTGTAAGGCTGCATGATGAGACTAATGATGATTCAAAAAAATTAGCTTGAAAGGTATGAGCTCTGATTTGTTTTTTTTTGCCGATAGAAATGTTGCGCAACATGAGCTCACGGGCTCTAATGAAGTGTTTGATTAGATTTTTGATTATGTTTGCATTGATGTCAGAGTGATTAGAGGGACAACAGAGTGCTGAGTACCAGGCAGTTAGCACGTTTGGTAGGTTACTAATGACCAGCAGCAGCATCAGAGCCTTATTACCATGACTAAATGGTCACGTGGAATTTGACTGCTTTCATGACTCGTGACCGAGTCATACCTGCCACTACAGTGCTTTCAGAAAGTATACACACCCCTTGATTTTCTCCACATTTCATTGTGTGGGATTAAAATGGGTTTAATTGTCATTTTTTTGTCAACGATCTACACAACATACTTAGTAATGTCAAAGTGAAAGAAAAAAAACATTCCAGGAAGGTACTCCAATGTTCCAAAAGGCTATCTTCAACTGCAAGGACAATCTTCAAACATAGCCATTATCACAGGTTGTGACAAAAATATAAGGGTGAGAATTTTGCAGAAGTGACAGGCAGGGATGTGCTGAGACAAAATAAAATTCAGCCCTGGCATTTTAGCCACACCAGCCCACATTCCTGCATGTGCTCCAAACTACAGAACAGTTATTTTTCTTGCTTCTTAGAAAACCTGATGGATTTGTTATTTAACAGTGTCATGGGACCCCCCCACCCCACCCCCCAAGAACATTGAGACAGTGTGGCAGGGTAGCCTAGTGGTTAGCATGTTGGACTACTAACTGAAAGGTTGCAAGTTCAAATCCCCAAGCTGACAAGGTTGTTCTACCCCTGAACAGGCAGCTAACCCACATTGAAGATAAGAATTTGTTCTTAACTGACTTGGCTAGTTTTAAAAAATGTGGCCAGACACCAGTCCCACTTCAGGTTGGTCACATTTGTACTGGTCATAGGTCAAAATAATATCACCTGTTTGTCCTGGAATCCATTGATTATGTAATCAGTGCTGAGTGTATCAATCTTATCTTGCTTTTCTACAGATTGAGGACAGGAGGGACTGTTTGCCATGGAGTCCCCTGAATTAAAGACAATTTGATACAGATGTCTGAACTGCTAAAGACTCCGCACTCAAATTACTTTTTATTGTCTTTTGTTATTATTGAATTGAATGGTGGTGGAGTGTATTCTTCCAACATGTAAGGGTTGGAAATCCCTTTGGTGGGCAAAGAACATAGGAAGAGGTGGAAAAAGAGGAAGAAGACTCCGATGTTGAAGAACCACAAGAAGCATGATGTTGAAACTTTCCACATTTTCGACTGAAAATCCCCTGGTAGAAATTGAAATACTTGGCCAGTATTCCTAGTAGAAACTGGGGCTGCTATCTCAGTGTTGAAACAATCTGCCTTGAAGGTCACTCCCTCTAGAAAAACCCTCCACGCTGTTGGAGCATCAGGAATTAACCTCTGAAGAATGCCTCACTTATCCCCAAAATGTTAAATGTGAAGATAGAAGTTGGAAACATTAATTTCTGTACTCCACCTGCCCTGTAGACATCCTGGGAAGAGATCTGATGTGCAAGATGAATCTGACTGTTACATACACTGCTGAGGGTTTGTCCCTCCATTCCCCTACAAACGGGATATACCCATGCATGTCCCAGTGTTATTATGCCTGGCATTTGAACGATCCTGAAGTGGATGGTGGACTACGAGAGAGATCATTTACCTCCCCACACCACTGTGCATGGGAGGTCCCGGAACATCTTCACTGCACAGCAGCTGTCCCCTCATGTGAAGAAGACCCTGAATATCAACAAAGATGGACAAAGCAGTGACAATTGCTGAAATATACTATGGTGAGGAATTTACAGCGGACGGAGTATTGCTGTCTGATCTGATGTACAGAGGTCTCTGTATGAAGTACTGGGTGCTGTCCCACACTGTAGTATGTCGAAAACCCCCAATCCAGAATTGAATGAAGATGAAAAAGACGACGACAGCCTTTGATTTGGTGGCCTGGGAGGGGAATGGGAAGTGGTCTCTATCAACAGCGACCTTTTTCTCCCCTTTCTGTGTTACTACGATACCAATGAAATAACCTATTCTTACCGAAAGTATGATGTCCCAAGATAACTCCCACATACCATGGCTGGATGAAGTGCCAGAACAGCTCTGGGCTGTCTCCTTAGATCCATTTTGGGAAGATGAGGGTATGATGAGGAGCGGCAGGGTAGCCTAGTGGTTAGAGCGTTGGGGTAGTAACCGGAAGGTTGCAAGTTCAAATCCCAAGCTCACAATGAATCTGTCCTTCTTCCCCTGAACAGGCAGTTAACCCACTTTTCCTAGGCTGTCATTGAAAATAAGAATTTGTTCTTAACTGACTTGCCTTGTTAAATAAAGGTAAAATAAAAAAAATGAGAGGTGCCACCCTGGTAAAAGTTGTGCCGAAGAATAATCACAGATCATATACTGTACATTCAACATAAAGCTTGAGAGGTCAAATCCAATATATATTCTTATTTCTCACATGCAACATGTGTAGACTAACAGTGAAACACTTACTTATGGAATAAATACACAATAAGGAACTTTAACTTGGCTATACACACATAGTACTAGTGCCGAGTCAATGTGCGGTGGTACGAGGTAAGGTACCCTCTGTAGTGCCTTGTGGTTGGATGCCAATCAGTTGCCATACAAAGCGGGGATGCAGCCAGTCAACATGCTCTCAATGGTGCAGCATATAACTTTTTGAGGATCTGAGGGCCTATGCCAAATCTTTTCAGCCTCCTGAGAGGGAAGAGGCATTGTGCCTTCTTCACAACTGTGTTGGTGTGTGTAGATCATGTTAATTCCTTAGTGATGTGGACACAGAGGAACATGTAGCTCTCGACCCGCTCCACTACAGCCCTGTCGATGTGGATGGGGTTGTGCTCGGCCCTCCGTTTCTTGTAGACCACGATCAGCTCCTTTGTCTTGCTGACACAACACTGGTGCACAACAAATCTACCTAGTTTTCGAAGTAGCCTGTGAATGAAATAAAATATTATCAGTCAGTAAACATATCGCGTGAAAAATAACTTCTATAATCTGCAAGTAATTGTACTAATAGAGTGACTGTAAGTACAGAATAGATTCAGTTTAGTGACGCTGTCGCTGTTACTATGAAACCTGCTGTGTAATTTTCCATTGCTGAATGCTTGTTGACATGTATTTGTCGCATGTTAGCTAAAAGACTAGTACTCAGGCCAGACAAGTAAGATCCTTAATTTATTTTTTCCCTAGAAAATACACAATAGACTTTGATGAAAACAGGCATGTTGCTTTAGCACTAGTAGCACTTGAAATGCACTCATTTGAAATATGGAGGTAGGCTGTTATACGTAAGTATTATATAAGTCAATGGTCATCTTCAAGGCATTTATTCACTGACTCTACTTTGTCTAATATATGTATTTATTCATTCACAACTAGGATGGGTAACAATTTATTTGAAGGGTCCCCAACAAACCATTAAATAAGGCATTTATAAATTGTGTTTATAAATTAATAATTTCTTCCACATTAATAAACAATTAACTGATCGTTAAAGTATTTTTGCAGTCCCTAATCTTAAGTGAATGCTATTTATACTTTACAAATGTTCTGAGTGACCAGTGTGATTTCTCACAAAAAGATGGGCATGCCGTTAGTAGACATTCCTGCAGTACCTGGTAATAGAACAAGCACACAAAATAGGATGTTTAATGAACTCCAAGTCAAAGTTAAATGAACATATTGTTATTATCATGGCCAGAGAGGTTACAACAAACTTAATACTCAGAGTCTGTTAGGGCATCTCTAATCTCAGGTTGCAATAGGCTGATCATGACCTTGCCCACATAGTTAGTAGGCATTGGGCCAAAGTAACAATATGTTCCCTTCTTTCTGTTATTCTATCAGTCCGTTCCTGAGAGCAACGTCACAGAACATAATAACCATAAATCATTTTTTTATTTTTTATTTTACCTTTATTTAACCAGGTAGGCAAGTTGAGAACAAGTTCTCATTTACAATTGCGACCTGGCCAAGATAAAGCAAAGCAGTTCGACAGATACAACGACACAGAGTTACACATGGAGTAAAACAAACATACAGTCAATAATACAGTATAGACAAGTCTATATAAAATGTGAGCAAATGAGGTGAGAAGGGAGGTAAAGGCAAAAAAGGCCATGGTGGCAAAGTAAATACAATATAGCAAGTAAAACACTGGAATTGTAGTTTTGCAATGGAAGAATGTGCAAAGTAGAAATAAAAATAATGGGGTGCAAAGAGCAAAATAAATAAATTAATTAAATACAGTTAGGAAAGAGGTAGTTGTTTGGGCTAAATTATAGGTGGGCTATGTACAGGTGCAGTAATCTGTGAGCTGCTCTGACAGTTGGTGCTTAAAGCTAGTGAGGGAGATAAGTGTTTCCAGTTTCAGAGATTTTTGTAGTTCGTTCCAGTCATTGGCAGCAGAGAACTGGAAGGAGAGGCGGCCAAAAAAAGAATTGGTTTTGGGGGTGACTAGAGAGATATACCTGCTGGAGCGTGTGCTACAGGTGGGAGATGCTATGGTGACCAGTGAGCTGAGATAAGGGGGGACTTTACCTAGCAGGGTCTTGTAGATGACATGGAGCCAGTGGGTTTGGCGACGAGTATGAAGCGAGGGCCAGCCAACGAGAGTGTACAGATCGGAATGGTGGGTAGTATATGGGGCTTTGGTGACAAAACAGATTGCACTGTGATAGACTGCATCCAATTTGTTGAGTAGGGTATTGGAGGCTATTTTGTAAATGACATCGCCAAAGTCGAGGATTGGTAGGATGGTCAGTTTTACAAGGGTATGTTTGGCAGCATGAGTGAAGGATGCTTTGTTGCGAAATAGGAAGCCAATTCTAGATTTAACTTTGGATTGGAGATGTTTGATATGGGTCTGGAAGGAGAGTTTACAGTCTAACCAGACACCTAAGTATTTGTAGTTGTCCACGTATTCTAAGTCAGAGCTGTCCAGAGTAGTGATGTTGGACAGGCGGGTAGGTGCAGGTAGCGATCGGTTGAAGAGCATGCATTTAGTTTTACTTGTATTTAAGAGCAATTGGAGGCCACGGAAGGAGAGTTGTATGGCATTGAAGCTTGCCTGGAGGGTTGTTAACACAGTGTCCAAAGAAGGGCCGGAAGTATACAGAATGGTGTCGTCTGCGTAGAGGTGGATCAGAGACTCACCAGCAGCAAGAGCGACCTCATTGATGTATACAGAGAAGAGAGTCGGTCCAAGAATTGAACCCTGTGGCACCCCCATAGAGACTGCCAGAGGTCAGACCCGGAGCAGACCCTCCGATTTGACACACTGAACTCTATCAGAGAAGTAGTTGGTGAACCAGGCGAGGCAATCAGTTGAGAAACCAAGGCTGTCGAGTCTGCCGATGAGGATGTGGTGATTGACAGAGTCGAAATCCTTGGCCAGATCAATGAATACGGCTGCACAGTAATGTTTCTTATCGATGGCGGTTAAGATATCGTTTAGGACCTTGAGCATGGCTGAGGTGCACCCATGACCAGCTCTGAAACCAGATTGCATAGCAGAGAAGGTATGGTGAGATTCGAAATGGTCAGTAATCTGTTTGTTGACTTGGCTTTCGAAGAACTTAGAAAAGAGTCCCCCCCTTTGAAGAGGGGGATGACCGCAGCTGCTTTCCAATTTTTGGGAATCTCAGACGACACGAAAGAGAGGTTTAACAGGCTAGTAATAGGGGTGGCAACAATTTCGGCAGATAATTTTAGAAAGAAAGGGTCCAGATTGTCTAGCGGGGCTGATTTGTAGGGGTCCAGATTTTGCAGCTCTTTCAGAACATCAGCTGAATGGATTTGGGAGAAGGAGAAATGGGGAAGGCTTGGGCGAGTTGCTGTTGGGGGTGCAGTGCTGTTGACCGGGGTAGGAGTAGCCTATTGGAAAGCATGGCCAGCCGTAGAAAAATGCTTATTGAAATTCTCAATTATGGTGGATTTATCAGTGGTGACAGTGTTTCCTATCTTCAGTGCAGTGGGCAGCTGGGAGGAGGTGTTCTTATTCTCCATGGACTTTACAGTGTCCCAGAATTTGCAGGAAGCAAATTTCTGCTTGAAAAAGCTAGCCTTGGCTTTTCTAACTGCCTGTGTATAATGGTTTCTAGCTTCCCTGAACAGCTGCATATCACGGGGGCTGTTCGATGCTAATGCAGAACGCCTTAGGATGTTTTTGTGTTGGTCAAGGGCAGTCAGGTCTGGGGAGAACCAAGGGCTATATTTGTTCCTGGTTCTAAATTTCTTGAATGGGGCATGTTTATTTAAGATGGTTAGGAAGGCATTTAAAAAAAATATCCAGGCATCCTCTACTGACGGGATGAGATCAATATCCTTCCAGGATACCTCGGCCAGGTCCATTAGAAAGGCCTGCTCGCTGAAGTGTTTCAGGGAGCGTTTTACACTGATGAGTGGAGGTCGTTTGACCGCTGACCCATTACGGATGCAGGCAATGAGGCAGTGATCGCTGAGATCTTGGTTGAAGATAGCAGAGGTGTATTTAGAGGGGAAGTTGGTTAGGATGATATCTATGATGGTGCCCGTGTTTAAGGCTTTGGGGAGGTACCTGGTAGGTTCATTGATAATTTGTGTGAGATTGAGGGCATCAAGTTTAGATTGTAGGATGGCTGGGGTGTTAAGCATGTTCCAGTTTAGGTCGCCTAGCAGCACGAGCTCTGAAGATAGATGGGGGGCAATCAGTTCACATATGGTGTCCAGAGCACAGCTGGAGGCAGAGGGTGGTCTATAGCAGGCGGCAACGGTGAGAGACTTGTTTTTAGAGAGGTGGATTTTTAAAAGTAGAAGTTCAAATTGTTTGGGTACAGACCTGGATAGTAGGACAGAACTCTGCAGGCTATCTTTGCAGTAGATTGCAACACCGCCCCGTTTGGCAGTTCTATCTTGTCTGAAAATGTTGTAGTTTGGAATTCACATTTCTGAATTTTTGGTGGTCTTCCTAAGCCAGGATTCAAACACAGCTAGAACATCCGGGTTGGCAGAGTGTGCTAAAGCAGTGAATAGAACAAACTTAGGGAGGAGGCTTCTAATGTTAACATGCATGAAACCAAGGCTATTACGGTTACAGAAGTCGTCAAAAGAGAGCGCCTGGGGAATAGGAGTGGAGCTAGGCACTGCAGGGCCTGGATTCACCTCTACATCGCCAGAGGAACATAGGAGGAGTAAAATAAGGGTGCAGCTAAAAGCAATAAGAATTGGTCGTCTAGAACGTCTGGAACAGAGAGTAAAAGGAGGTTTCTGGGGGCGATAAAATAGCATCAAGGTATAATGTACAGACAAAGGTATGGTAGGATGTGAATACAGTGGAGGTAAACCTAAGTATTGAGTGATGAAGAGAGAGATATTGTCTCTAGAAACATCATTGAAACCAGGAGATGTCATTGCATGTGTGGGTGGTGGAACTAATAGGTTGGATAAGGTATAGTGAGCAGGACTAGAGGCTCTACAGTGAAATAAGCCAATAAACACTAGCCAGAACAGCAATGGACAAGACATATTGACATTAAGGAGAGGCATGCTTAGTCGAGTGATCAAAAGGGTCCAGTGAGTGGAGAGATTGGTTGGGGGTCACGGCGATTTAGTCAGCTAGCCAGGCCATCGGTAGCAAGCTAGCATAGTATGGAGGCCTGTTGTTAGCCACCTCTTGCGTTCCGTCAGTAGATTAGTGGGGTTCTGTGAGGTAGAGGGGATTAATCCAAATCACACAACAACAACAAAAATAAAAACAATAGATATAGTTATAAAGGCCCAAGAAGAAAACATAATAATAATAAAAAATTAAGTAAGATGGTAAGACAGCTAACTGTTAGCAGGCCGCAGATGGGCGTTCAGGTAACATCACGACGGAGGAGCCAGCCGGATCTCCTTCGGGTAGATAACGTCGGCAGTCCAGTTGTGAAGGCCCGGTGGGGCTCCGCGTAGGCAGTAAAACGGGTCGGGATAGGTGACTGCAGCCCAGGAGTGATTGATGGAACTCAGGAGTGATTGACGGAGCTGGCTAGCTCCGGAATAATTGATGTTTTCTCCGGAATCGACGAAAGTCGATAGTCACACGGATAGCAGCTAGCTAGCTGTGAGATCCGGGTATGAATGTCCAGAGAGCAGTTGAAATCCAGGGACATGGAAAAATTGGTCCGGTATGTTCCGTTCCGAGCCGCGCTGCGCCGTACAAAACTGGCGATAGATTTTCGAGCTAAAGGATAGCTGATGACCACAAACCGTGGTTAACTGAATACTAACGATTTGCCAGTAAAGAAGCTAACTAGCTTCTGAACTAGCTTCTACATTAGCTTCTGGGCTAGCTTCTGGCTAGCTCCTGGCTAGCTTCTGGCTAGTTTCTGGCTAGCTTCTTGGAGTGTCTGGCTAGCTTCTTGGAGTGTCTGGCTAGCTTCTTGGAGGATTACAGATTTGAGGTAAATAATACTTTTTTATAAATATAAATTGGTGAGGCGGGTTGCAGGAGAGTGTTTGGAAGATGAGTTGATGGAAAATAAAAATAAAATGTATGTGAAGTTGTAAATATATAATATATAAATATAATATATATACAGGACACGACAAGACGAGGACAAAAGACGTCTGAACTGCTATGCCATCTTGGTTTAATGTGCTACATGTAGTTCCCTCCTTTTATCAACATATGCCATAACAAAATGAATTGCACTTTTTAGCATACATTCAGTCTATCATCAGGAGTACATTTAGTAAATACTGATTCTTGCATGCAATAGGCATAACAAAAGACAAAAATCCATCTTCATATTTGATCCTTTTTCCATTACCCTTGACATTATAAGGTTGCTGTCCTTTAACAACCTAACTTAAAACCTTCAGGTACTTAATCTAACATGGATACGAACTCATTCCTGCATATCCTGGAGAGACAGCAAGTTATCAGTATCATCTTCTTTAGTAGCATTGAACATGATAGTTTCTGAGCCTCGAGTTGCCAGGGAAGTACAAATGGCCTTACAACAAGAAAGCAAAATGATCAAACACATTTAACAAAAGATTCCAGCTATCACCCAGTGAGCTATCTGGGAGCCCCAAGCTCCAAAGAGGCCTTTCAGCCAACCTGTAAACACCCACTCGGATTCTCTGGAATGAGACTTTGCAGCAGTGGCAATGTAGTTAGCAAGATCAGTCACATTTGATGACACATCTGGGACAAAATTGCAGCATTCATCGCCAATGAGAGCACAAGTACCCCCTTGACCAGCCAATAAGTAGTCAAGTGCCTCCATGTTTTGCAGGGCCACCTTGCGGAGTGATTTCACTCCCTCATTCAGATCAACCAAGGCGTCTCTAGTAGCATTTCCCATTTCTCATCTTTAGTAGCCAAATCTCAAATTTGATTTAATGCACATGCAACTCCATATTGAGGCAGCAAAACACTTGCGAATGACCTTTTCTAGATCTTGCACAAACAATATTCACCAGATGGCTTCCTGACAGGTAAAATAGTGGTGTTTACAGGGGGAATTTGGGCATGGGTTCAAAGCCCAATTTTCAACCAGGGCCCGATGGATGGGAATTATGCCCTTTTCTGCTTCTTTGCTAAGAGGGTACTGAGCTTTACAGTTGAAGTCGGAAGTTTACATACATTTTGGTTGGAGTCATTAAAACTTGTTTTTCAACCACTCCTCAAATTTCTTGTTCGCAAACTATAGTTTTGGCAAGTCGGTTAGGACATCTACTTTGTACATGACAAAAGTGATTTTTCCAACAATTGTTTACAAACAGATTATTTCACTTTTATTTAATTTATAATTCACTTTATCACAATTCCAGTGGGTCAGAAGTTTACATACACTATGTTGACTGTGCCTTTAAACAGCTTGGAAAATTCCAGAAAATTATGTCATGGCTTTAGAAGCTTCTGATAGGCTATTGGCATCATTTGAGTCAAATGGAGGTGTACCTGTGGATGCATTTCAAGGCCTCTCTTCAATCTCAGTGCCTCTTTGCATGACATCATGGGAACATCAAAAGAAATCAGCCAAGACCTCAGAAAAAAATGTTAGACCTCCACAAGTCTGGTTCATCCTTGGGAGCAATTTCCAAACATCTGAAAGTACCACATACATCTGTACAAACAATAGTACTCAAGTATAAACACCACGGGACCACACAGCCGTCACACCGCTCTGGAAGGAGACGCGTTCTGTCTCCTAGAGATGAAAGTACTTTGATGCAAAAAGTGCAAATCAATCCCAGAACAACAACAAAGGACCATGTGAAGATGCTGGAGGAAACAGGTACAGAAGTATGTATATCCACAGTAAAACGAGTCCTATATCAACATAATCTGAAAGTCTGCTCAGCAAGGAAGAAGCCACTGCTCCAAAACAGCCATAAAAAAGCCAGACTACGGTTTGCAACTGCACATGGGGACAAAGATCGTACCTTTTGGAGAAATGTTCTCTGGTCTGATGAAATAAAAATATAACTGTTTGGCCATAATGACCATTGTTATGTTTGGAGGAAAAAGGGGGATGCTTGCAAGCTGAAGAACACCATCCCAACCATGAAGCACAGGGGTGGCAGCATCATGTTATGAGGGTGCTTTGCTGCAGGACTGAGGGGTGCACTTCACAAAATGGATGGCATCATGAGAAGGAAAATTATATGGATATATTGACGCAACGTCTCAAGACATCAGTCGACCAAGTTAAAGCTTGGTCGCAAATGGGTCTTCCAAATGGACAATGACCCCAAGCAGACTTCCAAAGTTTTAGCAAAATGGCTTAACGACAACAAAGTCAAGGTATTGGAGTGGCCATCACAAAGCCCTGACCTCAAACATATAGAAAATTTGTGGGCAGAACTGAAAAAGTGTGTGCGTGCAAGGATGCCTACAGTTACACCAGCTCTGTCAATGGGCCAAAATTCACCCAACTTATTGTGGGAAGCTTGTGGAAGGCTACCCAAAATGTTTGACCAAAGTTAAACAATTTAAAGGAAATGCTACCAAGTGCTACTTGATTGTTTGTAAACTGCTTACCCATTGGGAATGTGAGGAAAGAAATAAAAGCTGAAATAAATCATTCTTTCTACTAATATTCTGACATTTCACATTCTTAAAATAAAGTGGTGATCCTAACTGACCTAAGGCAGGACATTTTTACTGGGATTAAATGTCAAGAATGGTGAAAAACTGAGTTTAAATGTATTTGGCTAAGGTGTATGTAAACTTCCGACTTAAACTGTATGTAGCAGACTTGCCTGTATATGAAGTAGACATAGTATGGCTCTTACTGATTTTATTGTCTCTTTTTCTCTTTTACTTTGTTCTCTAGTTGTTTGCTCTCTCTCCGTCTTACACAAATCCCTCCTCCTGACATAGAAAAAGCAGTGAAAAATACTCTCCCTCTCTTCATAATTCAGTCTTCTTTGCTGACGCTGGAATGCATTTCAAAACCAGGGCAAAAAGCCTTCCTCTAGTCTCAACCTACTCTCCATTCTCTATGAAACTTTAATACCTAGCAAGCCTTATTCAGCCTTCCGACAACTTCACTAACATCATTTACCCAACACAACAACATCTAGCCTCATTCCTCTCCTGAATTGAGCTGTGTAGAGAGGAGACTAGAGAAACTCTTGATTGTCTCACTGTTTTTTTATTTTTTTACTTCCTATGACTTGTTGGTTGGCCCTGTTTCAGTTTTCTTTGTTTCAGTGCCTTCAGAAATAATTCATATCCCTTGACTTATTCCACATGTTGTGTTACAGACTGAATTCAAAATAGATTTGTTTGTATTCATTTACACACATACACCGTAATGGCAAAGTGAAAATGTTTTCAGAAATGTTTGCTAATTTATTGAAAATTAAGTATAGAAATACGAATTCACACTTCTGAGTCAATACTTTGTAGAAGCACCTTTGGCAGTGAATACAGCTGTGAATCTATTCGTACCCGGATACTGCACTTGGATTGTGCAACGTTTGCCGATTTTTATTTTCAAAGTTTTTCAAGCTCTGTCAAATTTGGGTTGATCATAGATTTTCAAGTAGATTTAAGTCAAAACTGTAACTCAGTAACATTCACTATCTTCTTGGTAAGCAACTCCAGTGTAGATTTGGCCTTGTGTTTTAGGCTATTGTCCTGCTGAAAGGTGAATTAATCTCCCATTGTCTGGTGGAAAGTAGACTTTTTCAGATTTTTTTTTTTTCAGATTTTTCAGATTTTGCCTGTGCTTAGCTCCATTCCATTTCTTTTTTATCCGGAAAAACTCCCCAGTTCTTAACGAATACAAGCATACCCCTAACCTGATGCAGCCACCACTATTCTTGAACATATGGAGAATACTACTCATTAATTTGTTGATTTGGATTTGCCCCAAACATAAAAAGTGAATTGCTTTGCCACATGTTTTGCAGTGTTGCTTTAGTGCCTTGTTGCAAACAACATGTTTTGGAATATTTGTATTCTGTACAAGCTTCCTTCTTTTCCCTCTGCCAATTAGGTTGGTATTGTTGGCCAACTACAATGTTGTTGATCCATCCTCAGTTTCTGCTATCACAGCCATTAAACTGCCTGTTTTAAAGTCACTATTGACCTCATGGGAAAATCCCTGAGTGGTTTCCCTTCTCTCCGTCAATGTAACGGTTTTCCTCCTCTCCTGACGATGAGTATGAAGGATCGGACCAATGCGCAGCGTGGTAAGTGTTCATGTTATATTTATTAAACTGAAAAATAACAAAGGAAAAAACACAACAAAAACGAAACAGTCCTATTAGGTGAAAAGACAGGAAACAACTACCCACAACCCATAGTGGGAAAACAGTCTGCCTAAGTATGGTTCTCAATCTGAGACAACGATAAACAGCTGCCTCTGATTGGGAACCATGCCAGGCCAAACACAGAAATACAAAAACATAGAACACATAGAATGCCCACCCCAACTCATGCCCTGACCAAACTAAAATAGAGACATAAAAAAGGAACTAAGGTCAGGACGTGACAGTCAACTGAGTTAGGAAGGACACCTGTATCTTTGTAGTGCCTGGGTGTATTGATACACCATTCAAAGTGTAATGAATAACTTCACCATGCTCAAAGGGACATTCAATGTCTCCATTTTTATTTTATTTTTTTATCCACCAAAAGATACCCTTCTTTGCAAGGCATTGGAAAACCTCCATGGTCTTTGTGGTTGACTCTGTGTTTGATATTCACTGCTCGATTGAGGGAGCTTACAGATAATTGTATGTGTGGGGCACAGAGATGAGGTCGTCATTCAAAAATCATGTTAAACACTATTATTGTACATAGAATGAGTCCATGCAACTAATTATGTGACTTGTTCAGCAAATGTTTAATCCTGAACTTATTTAGGCCATAAGAAAAGGGTTGAATACTTATTGACTCAAGACATTTCAGCTTTTCAATTTTCAATGAATTTGTAAATATTTCGAAAAACATAATTCCACTTTGACATTATGGGGTATTGTGTGTTGGCCAGTGACAACAAAATCTTAATTGAACCCATTTTAACTGCAGGCTTTAACACAACAAAATGTGTAAAAAGTCAAGGGGTGTGAATACTTTCCGAATGCGCTGTATGTATGACCTGTGAGAAAGATTGGCTGTCTGGCCTGGGTTCAGCTGTTATATGAACTGAGATGGAGACGGAGCACAGAGGTCCTTCAGCTCAGAAACACCTGAAAGCTGAGGTGCACTCTGTTGCAGACTAGCCAAGAAAAGGACAGACAGATGGATGGACAGATGGACAGAAGAAGGAATTGACAGACGAATCGGCTGACTGATCGCCTGACGGACGGACAGGCATATGCATGCACACACACACACACACACACACACACACACACACACACACACACACACACACACACACACACACACACACACACACACACACACACACACACACACACACACACACACACACACACACACACACACACACACACCAGGGTTGTGCTCAATTCAGAATTGAATTGAGAATGCCTCAAATTCCAATTAAATTCTTGAATTTGAATTGAATTTGAGTTTGAGTAGTAAACAGGATACAGAATTGCAATTAAAATTTGAATGAAAGGAAATATAATTGAATTCAGTGTAGTCTATACAAATATGCATCTTGTACATAAAACATTAAATATGTCATTATATATATAAAATATTTATGAAACAATAGATTTTCAGGGCAAACATAAAATGAATGTTCAAGGAAAATAAAACCTGTATGCAAATATGGGGAAAATACTACATTTCCCTGAATGCATTGGTTTAACCCTCAAGTTGACCCAAAATACTTGTTTCCAGATTAAACATATATATTCTTTGTAACTGGAAGTGTGACCTATCAGATTAAATTAAACTTAAATTGTCTTCAACTGAGTGGAATTTCTTTGAATTACACAGAATTAAATTCTACTTCCTATCACTCAAACTACAATTCAAACTCTAAATCCTGTGGGGTGTGGCCAATTCAATTCAAATTTCAACTCATGAATTGAATGGGAGTCAATTCTAAAATTCTGAATTGAGCACAACCCTGACACACACACACACACTGTTATCCATCACTGTAATATGTTAGCTGCCGTGTTGTCATGGAGAAGTTGGGGAGTTTGTCTGGCACATTCCTGAGTTGTGTATGATGTCATCACCAGCTTGGGTCCACTGGGGATTGTGGGATTTTCAGTCTGAAATACAGTAGAGACACCAAATCATGATAATGACATCACAATGTTGGCACTGAAGACAGGCTAAAATTATTTTCAATAAATGTGATATAGTCCTCCCTACACTCTTAAAAAAAGGCGTTCAAAAGGGTTCTTCGGCTGCGGAAAGGGTTCTACATGGAACCCAAAAGGGTTCTACCTGGAACCAAAAGGGTTGTCCTATGGGGAAAGCCAAAGAAACCTTTTAGGTAGATGTAAAAATGTTTTAAAGAGTGTACAGTTATAGCTTCCATAATGTCGGCTTAAATAAGCAAACATTATTAACAGCAAGTCCTGGATCAGTTCAACTCACACTCAAGTACCCTTGGGACCATAGCCCAACGCTGGTCTGGGATCAGCTTGAGAGTACAACAAAAACCTGACCAGCCTCACTGAAACCTGGCTCCAAGTATTGCCTGAAGTCATGAATATGTATAGGCCGTGTAATATGAGATTTCATGCTCAACTGAGTGCCGTGGATGGATGCTAGCTATCAAGCTAAGAAGGGACCCTGGTCTCATGCTCTCATAATCAGAACTCAGCTTGGGGATTCATTAGGATTCTCATCAGCAGTGTAGCACTGTGCGAGTCACAGCACGATGACCTGAGAGTGCTCACGGTACTATGCACACCAATGGCACAGTGCTATGGACACTAATATAAAATCACACATACAGACACACATCATATTTCATACACACACACTGATACCGACACTCATCATACGCACACACAAACATACAGTGTTAGTACCAAGCTAGCTAGGATGTTTGTACCCAGTGAATTATACAACAGATATTTGATCAAGGTTTCTCTTGTTCTTGCAGGAGAAAGGAGAAGAGAGGAAACCTGAGTCAAACACAAACTCAAACCCGAACCCAAATAAACACATGAATAGTTTAGTTGTAATCCATGATGAAACATTTGGAGCATGAAGGACCCAGATATGTTGGTGGTTGGAGGTTGTGTACAGATTCTTTAACTTGTGATTTACGCACTCACACCAGTGTGCACGTACACACGCACACAGATACACACACAATACCCCCACTCACACCAGTGTGCACGTACACACGCACACAGATACACACACAATACCCCCACTCACACCAGTGTGCACGTACACACACGCACACAGATACACACACAATACCCCCACTCACACCAGTGTGCACGTACACACGCACACAGATACACATACAATACCCCCACTCACACCAGTGTGCACGTACACACGCACACAGATACACACACAATACCCCCACTCACACCAGTGTGCACGTACACACGCACACAGATACACATACAATACCCCCACTCACACCAGTGTGCACGTACACACACACACACAGATACACACACAATACCCCCACTCACACACAAAGTATTTGGATCAACTTAATTCAATTTTGGATGGTAGTTACACTTAATGGAAACAGGTTATTGAAACAGTATTGAATTCAGAAATAATAATTCAAATGATTGTGTTAGATTAACTAAATGTATTCATGTTTATCAAACACAACTGAATCAAAAACCTTTCAAGGTGAATCAATTCTGTCAGTTCTAGCTATTTGACTTATGTTCATCCAACTCAATCTGCTTACATAAATCATAATTAAATTGCTTTTATTTCCACCAGGCTAATGCTTTTTGCTAGTTTCTGTAGGTATGGTCTCTGGGAATTTAAAAAAGAAAGAATTGTCAAAAAGACACGTTTCTGTAGCAAAATTAAGGTTGTATTTTGAAAAAAAAAAATCACAATCTCTCGCACACAGGCATACACAATAGTGGTGCGATAGTAAAATCACTGGGGATGCCAAGCCAGGGAAAAAACACCATATTACAACCTATGTTTTGTGATAATTGAGTTGTTCGCGCGATAACCTGTTAGTCCATATGCCTTAATGGCGCAGGAGGAGATGGCTGCCGTTTTACGATCCCAACAAGGCCCTCAACCCTGTCATTCGCAGGAGAAAGAGAAGGAGATATCGGGAACGAAGGTTCGGGTGCCTTGTAAGGATCTGACGGCGAGTGGGTAATCTCCCTTTACCATTGATCCTATCAGCCAACGTAAAATCAATGGATAATAAAATAGACAAATTACGATCGTGTATATTCTACCAAGGGAACATTAAAAACTGTAATATCTTATGTTTCACCAAATCATGGCTGAACGAAGACATTCATTTTTATTTGTTATTTCACCTTTATTTAACTAGGTAGGCTAGTTGAGAACAAATTCTCATTTACAACTGCGACCTGGCCAAGATAAAGCAAAGCAGTGCAACAAAAACAACAACACATAGTTACATGTGGAATAAACAAACATACAGTCTATAATAAAATAGGAAAGTCTATATACAGTGTGTGCAAATAAGGTAGGAATATTAGGGAGGTAAAGCAATAAATAGGCCATAGTGGTGAAATAATTACAATTTAGCAATTAAACACTGGAGTGATCGATGTGCAGAAGATGAGTGTGCAAGTAGAGATACTGGGGTGCAAAGGAGCAAAATAAATCAAATAAATAACAGTATGGGGATGAGGTAGTTGGATGGGCTATTTACAGATGGGTTATGTACAGGTGCAGTGATCTGTGATCTGCTCTGACAGCTGGTGCTTAAAGCTAGTGCGGGAGAAGTGAGTCTCCAGCTTCAGTGATTTTTGCAGTTCTTTCCAGTCATTGGCAGCAGAGACCTGGAAGGAAAGGCAGCCAAATGAGGAATTGGCTTTGGGGGTGACCAGTGACATATACCTGCTGGAGCGTGTGCTATGGGTGGGTGCTGCTATGGTGACCAGTGAGCTGAGATAAGGCGGGGCTTTACCTAGGAAAGATGACCTGGAGCCAGTGGGTTTGGCGACGAATATGAAGCGAGGGCCAGCCAACGAGAGCATACAGGTCACAGTGGTGGGTAGTATATGGGGCTTGGTGACAAAATGGATGGCACTGTAATAGACTGCATCTAATTTGCTGAGTAGTGTTGGAGGCTATTTTGTAAATGACATCACTGAAGTAAAGGATCGGTAGGATAGTCAGTTTTACGAGGGTATGTTTGGCAACATGAGTGAAGGATGCTTTGTTGCGAAATAGGAAGCCGATTCTAGATTTAATTTTAGATTGGAGATGCTTAATGTAAGTCTGGAAGGAGAGTTTACAGTCTAACCAGACACCTAGGTATTTGTAGTTGTCCACATATTCTAAGTCAGAACAGTCCAGAGTAGTGATGCTGGACAGGCGGGCAGGTGTGGGAAGTGATTGGTTGAAGAGCATGCATTTAGTTTTACTTGCATTTAAGAGCAGTTGGAGGCCACGGAAGGAGAGTTGAATGGCATGGATAGGGGAGACGCTAGCGTCTCAACTGGCCAATTGCCAGGGGAAATGCAGTGCGCGAGATTCAAATAAAATGCTATGAAATTTAAATAAATCACACATGTAAGATGCTCAATTAAAGCTACACTCGTTGTGAATCTAGCCAACATGTCAGATTTTCAAATCTGCACCCATTTGCACCAGCAGTTAACTCTTGATCTTAGCCATCCCGGATCCGGGATCGTGACTACACCCTCAGGCTCATTACCATAATGCAACGTTAACGATTTCTAAAAATCGCAAATGAAATGAAATAAATACGCCTGTTCTCAAGCTTAGCCTTTTCTTAACAACACTGTCATCTCAGATTTTCAAAATATGCTTTTGAACCATAGAAAATCCATCATTTGTGTAAGAGTATTGATAGCTAGCATACCATTTAGCGTAGCATTTAGCACGCAACATTTTCACAAAAACCAGAAAAGCAATCAAATAAAATAATTTACCTTTGAAGAACTTCAAATGTTTTCAATGAGGAGACTCTCAGTTACATAGCAGATGTCCAGTTTTTCCTGAAAGATTCGTTGTGTAGGACAAATCGCTCCATTTTGTACATCACATTTGGCTACCGAAACAAACCGAAAATTCAGTGACCAAAACGTCTAACTTTTTTCCGAATTAACTCCATAATATCGACCGAAACATAGCAAACGTTGTTTGAATCAATCCTCAAGGTGTTTTGTCACATATCTCTTCATTGATATGCCGTTCGTGGAAGCATGCTTTCGTCTCAGAATCCCATGGAAAAATACCAGCAGCTGAGTTTTGCGCACCAATTTCCATGCTGGACACCGTGCGGACACTTGGCAAATGTAGTCTCTTATGGTCAATCTTCCAATGATATGCCTGCAAATACGTCACAATGCTGCAGACCCCTTGGGGAAACGATAGAAAGGGCAGGCTCATTCCTGTCGCATTCACAGCCATATAAGGAGATAATGAAAAACAGAGCCTCAGAAATCCTGTTCATTTCCTGGTTGCAGTTTCATCTTGGTTTTGCCTGAAGCTTCTGTTCTAGGGCACTCACAGTGAATATCTTTGCAGTTCTGGAAACGTCAGAGTGTTTTCTTTCCAAAGCTATTAATTCCATGCATAGTCGAGAATCTTTTTGTGACAAAATATTGCGCTTAAAACGGGCACGTCTTTTTATCCAAAAATTAAATACTGCCCCTAGAGTATGAAGAGGAGCTAGCATAGCAGGCGCTACACAAAACGCTGAAATAAAATATAAAATATGCATTACCTTTGACGAGCTAAATTTTGTCCCATTAACATCACAATTGGTCTTTTTGTTCGATTAATTCCGTCCGTATATATTGAAAATGTCCATTTATAAAGCGTGTTTGATCCAGAAAAAGATAGCTTACAAAAACGCAACGTCACTACAAAATATTTCAAAAGTTGCCGATAAACTTTGCCAAAATATTTCAAACTAATTTTGTAATACAACGTTAGGTATTTTTAAATGTTAATAATCGATCCAATTGTAGACTTCATAGAACAAAGGAATAACCTCAACCGTATTCCAAAGACTGGTGACATCGTGTGGAAGAGCGTCTGCTAAATGACTTAAATGTAATGTAATGTAATGTAGGAACTGCAAATGGGTTCCTATTAAATATCCAATGGAAAAGACAATTTAGTGAACAGAGGGGGGAGGAATCTGAATAGTTTTGCCTGCTACATAAGTTCTGTTATACTCACAGACATGATTCAAACGGTTGTAGAAACTTCAGGGTGTTTTCTATCCAAATATATGAATAATATGCATATCTTATATTCTTGGCATGAGTAGCAGGAAGTTGAAATTGGGAATGCTATTTATCCAAAAGTGAAAATTCTGCCCCTAGCTTTAAGAGGTTAACGCAGTGTCCAAAGAAGGGCCAGAAGTATACAGAATGGTGTTGTCTGCGTAGAGGTGGATCAGAGAATCAGCAGCAGCAAGAGCGACATCATTCATCTATACAGAGAAAAGTCGACCCGAGGATTGAACCCTGAGGCACCCCCATGGAGACTACCAGAGGTCCGGACAACAGGCCCTCCGATTTGACACACTGAACTCTGTCTGAGAAGTAGTTGGTGAACCAGGCGAGGCAGTCATTTGAGAAACAAAGGCTGTTGGGTCTGCCGATAAGAATGTGGTGATTGACAGAGCCGAAAGCTTTGGCCAGGTTGATGAATACAGCTGCACAGTATTGTCTCTTTTCGATGGTGGTTATGATATCTTTTAGGACCTTGAGCATGGCTGAGGTGCACCCTTGAACAGCTCGGAAATCAGATTGCATAGCGGAGAATTGGGATTCGAAAAGTTTGGTGATCTGTTTGTTAACTTGGCTTTCGAAGACCTTAGAAAGGCAGGATAGGATAGATATAGGTCTGTAACAGTTTGGGTCTGGAGTGTCTCCCCCTTTGAAGAGGGGGATGACGGCAGCAGCTTTCCAATTTTTGGGGATCTCAGACGATATGAAAGAGAGTTTGAACAGGCTAGTAATAGGGATTGCAACAATTTCTGCTGATCAATTTAGAAAGAGAGGGTCCCGATCGTCTGGCTCGACTGATTTGTAGGGTTCCTCTTTCAGAACATCAGCTATCTGGATTTTGGTGAAGGAGAAATGGGGGAGGCTAGGGCAAGTTGCTGTGGGGGGTGAAGGACTGTTGACCGGGGTAGGGGTCTGGAGTGTCTCCCCCTTTGAAGAGGGGGATGACGGCAGCAGCTTTCCAATTTTTGGGGATCTCAGACGATATTAAAGAGAGTTTGAACAGGCTAGTAATAGGGATTGCAACCATTTCTGCTGATCATTTTAGAAAGAGAGGGTCCCGATCGTCTGGCTCGACTGATTTGTAGGGGTCGTCTTTCAGAACATCAGCTATCTGGATTTTGGTGAAGGAGAAATGGGGGAGGCTAGGGCAAGTTGCTGTGGGGGGTGAAGGACTGTTGACCGAGGTAGGGGTAGCCAGGTGGAAAGCATGGCCAGCTGTAGAAAAATGCTTATTCAAATTCTCTATTATCAGTGGTGACAGTGTAGTGGGCAGCTGGGAGGAGGTGCTCTTATTCTCCATGGACTTTACAGTGACCCAGAACTTTTTGGAGTTTGTGCTACAGAATACACATATCTGTTTGAAAAAGCTAGTCTTTGCTTTCCCAGCTGCAGTATATTGGTTCCTAACTTCCCTGAAAAGTTGCATATCGTGGGGGCTATTTGATGCTCATGCAGTACGCCACAGGTTGTTTTTGTGCTGGTCAAGGGCAGTCAGGTCTGGAGCGAAGCAAGGGCTGTCTGTTCTGTCTATCTGTTCCTGGTTCTACATTTTTTGAATGGGACATGCCTATTTAAGATGGTGAGGAAAGCACTTTTAAAGAATAACCAAGCATCCTCTACTGATGGAATGAGGTCAATATCCTTCCAGGATACCCAGGCCAGGTCGATTAGAAAGGCCTGCTCGCTGAAGTGTTTTAGGGAGCGTTTGACAGTGATGAGGGGTGGTCGTTTGACCGCGGACCCATTACGGACGCAGGCAATGAGGCAGTGATCGCTGAGATTCTGCTTGAAGACAGCAAAGGTGTATTTGGAGGGCAGGTTGGTTAGGATGATATCTATGAGGGTGCCCATGTTTACGGATTTGGGGTACCTGGAAGGTTCATTGATCATTTGTGTAAGATTGAGGGCATCAAGCTTAGATGGTAGGATGGCTGGGTGTTAAGCATGTCCCAGTTTAGGTCACCTAACAGCACAAGCTCTGAAGATAGATGGGGGCAATCAATTCATATATGGTGTCCAGGACACAGCTAGGGGCAGAAGGTGGTCTATAGCAAGCGGCAACAGTGAGCGACTTGTTTCTGGAAAGGTGGATTTTTAAAAGTAAAAAAAAGCTCAAATTGTTTGGGTACAGACCTGGATAGTAAGACAGAACTCTGCAGGCTATCTCTGCAGTATTGCAACTCCGGGTTTTTGGTGGTCTTTCAGGGTTTTTGGTGGTCTTAGCTCGGCGGGTTGGAGACACGGCGATTGACAGCTAGCGGCCCGGGGGTAGCAAGCTAGCAGAAGGGCCTTAGAGGGACGTCGCGATGGAAGAAGTCTGTTGTAGCCCCCTCGTGCTGTTACGTCGGCAGACTAGTCTTGATGGATCAGCAGGGCTCCGTGTGCTGAAACATTCCAGGCCAATTGGCAAGATAGGTATAGTGTCCAAAGAATTTGTCCGATGGGCCTCTTCAGCTAACAGTCTGATATGCTCTAGATAGCTAGCGGGCGCGCGGCTAGCTGTCTAGCAGATGGGCATTCAGGGGACGTCACGACGGAGAAGCCAGTTGAAAAACCCCCTCAGCAGATTACGTCGGTCGTCCAGTCGTAATGGAATCGGCGGGGCTCCGTTTCGGCAGTAGAAGGGGTCCAGGCCAATTGGCAAAATAGGTATTGTAGCCCAAGGAGTTGCTGATGGACCTCTTCAGCTAGCCGGGAGATGAGCCTAGCAAAGGCTAGCTCCAGGCTAATTGGTTCTTGCATCTGGACAGAGACGTTAGCCAGGAGTGGCCACTCGGAATAGCAGCTAGCTAGCTGAGATGATCCAGGTGAAAAGGTTCAAAGCTTGCAGTAGGACTCCGGAGATATGGAGAAAAATATGTCTGATTTGCTCTGGTTTGAGTCGTGTGCAGACTGGCAAGAGTTGTCCGGGCTAAAGGTTAGCTGATGACAGCTAGCAGTGGCTAGCTGACTACTAGCTAGTAGCTAGTTAGCTGGCTATCTTCTGTTGGGAGTTACAGTTCAAAAGTAAAGAAAATAGCAGATCCACACCCAACTGGGTGAGGTAGATTGCAGGAGAGTATGTTGAAGTTGAGGTTAAGAAAAATATTTTTTAAATATATGCAAAGAAAAAAGATATACACGGGACACGACAAGACGAGGACAAAGACGTCTGACTGCTCCATCTTTGAATCTAGGAATGGCATACAGCTGGTGGGTTTTAAGCTTTTTTGGCAGGATAGAACAGTAACCTCTGGTAAGACAAGGGATGGCGGGCTATGTATATTTGTAAACAACATCTGGTGCACGAATTCTAAGGAAGTCTCAAGGTTTTGCTCGCCTGAGGTAGAGTATCTCATGAGAAGCTGTAGACCACACTATTTACCGAGAGCGTTTTCATCTATATTCTTCATAGCTGACTATTTACCACCACAAACTGATGCTGGCACTATGACGCACTTGAATGCAGGTCACACTTCAATGCAGGGATTCTTAAATCCGTTTAAATGATTTCTACCATCATGTTACATGTGCAACCAAAGGGAAAACAACTCTAGACCACCTTTACTCCACACATAGAGAGGCGTACAAAGCTCTCCCTCGCCCTCCATTTGGCAAATCTGACCATAATTCTACCCTCCTGATTCCTGCTTACAAGCAAAAACTTAAGCTGGAAGCACCAGTGACTCGGTCAATAAGAAAGTGGTCAGATGAAGCAGATGCTAAGCTACAAGACTGTTTTGCTAGCTGAGACTGGAATATGTTCCGGGATTCTTCCGATGGCATTGAGGAGTACACCACATCAGTCAAACCAAATCAAATGTGTATTTGTCACATACAGTGGGGAAAAAAAGTATTTAGTCAGCCACCAATTGTGCACCCACTTAAAAAGATGAGAGAGGCCTGTAATTTTCATCATAGGTACACTTCAACTATGACAGACAAAATTAGAAAACAAAATCCAGAAAATCACATTGTAGGACTTTTAATTACTTTATTAACAAATTATGGTGCAAAATAATTATTTGGTCACCTACAAACAAGCAAGATTTCTGGCTCTCACAGACCTGTAACTTCTTCTTTAAGAGGCTCCTCTGTCCTCCACTCGTTACCTGTATTAATGGCACCTGTTTGATCTTGTTATCAGTATAAAAGACACCTGTCCACAACCTCAAACAGTCACACTCCAAACTTCACAATGGCCAAGACCAAAGAGCTGTCAAAGGACGCCAGAAACAAAATTGTAGACCTGCACCAGGCTGGGAAGACTGAATCTGCAATAGGTAAGCAGCTTGGTTTGAAGAACTCAACTGTGGGAGCAATTATTAGGAAATGGAAGACATACAAGACCACTGACAATCTCCCTCGATCTGGGGCTCTAGGCAAGATCTCACCCCGTTGGGTCAAAATGATCACAAGAACGGTGAGCAAAAATCCCAGAACCACACGGGGGGACCTAGTGAATGACCTGCAGAGAGCTGGGACCAAAGTAACAAAGCCTACCATCAGTAACACACTACGCCACCAGGGACTCAAATCCTGCAGTGCCAGACGTGTCCCCCTGCTTAAGCCAGTACATGTCCAGGCCCGTCTGAAGTTTGCTAGAGAGCTTTTGGATGATCCAGAAGAAGAGTGGGAGAATGTCATGTGGTCAGATGAAACCAAAATATAACTTTTTGGTAAAAACTCAACTCGTCGTGTTTGGAGGACAAAGAATTCTGAGTTGCATCCAAAGAACACCATACCTACTGTGAAGCATGGGGGTGGAAACATCATGCTTTGGGTCTGTTTTTCTGCAAAGGGACCAGGACGACTGATCCGTGTAAATGAAAGAATGAATGGGGCCATGTATCGTGAGATTTTGAGTGAAAACCTCCTTCCATCAGCAAGGGCATTGAAGATGAAACGTGGCTTTGTCTTTCAGCATGACAATGATGCCAAACACACCGCCCGGGCAATGAAGGAGTGGCTTCGTAAGAAACATTTCAAGGTCCTGGAGTGAACTAGCCAGTCTCCAGATCTCAACCCCATAGAAAATCTTTGGAGGGAGTTGAAAGTCCGTGTTGCCCAGCAACAGCCCCAAAACATCACTGCTCTAGAGGAGATATGCATGGAGGAATGGGCCAAAATACCAGCAACAGTGTGTGAAAACCTTGTGAAGACCTCTGTCATTGCCAACAAAGGGTATATAACAAAGTATTAAGATAAACGTTTGTTATTGACCAAATACTTATTTTCCACCATAATTTGCAAATACATTTATTAAAAATCCTACAATGTGATTTTCTGGATTTTTTAAAATCATTTTATCTGTCATAGTTGAAGTGTACCTATGATGAAAATTACAGGCATCTCTCATCTTTTAAGTAGGAGAACTTGCACAATTGGTGGCTGACTAAATACTTCTTTGCACCACTGCATATATGATTAGCAGATGTTAATGGAAGTGTAGCGAAATGCTTGTGCTCCTGGTTCCGACAGTGCAGTAATATCTAACAAATCATCTAATAATTCCCCAACAACTACCTAATACACATAAATCTAAAAGGGGTGAATGAGAATATGTACATATACATTTATGGATGAGCGATGGCCGAGCTGAATAGGTAAGGTGCAGTAGGTGGTATAAAATATAATATGATATGAGTATAGTATAAGATATGTAAACATTATTAAAGTGGCATTATTTAATGTGGCATTGTTTAAAGTGACAAGTGATCCAATTGTTGAAGTGGCAGCAGCCTCTCTGAGTTAGTGATTACTGTTTAGCAGTCTGATGGCCTTGAAATAGAAGCTATTCTCCAGTCTCTCGGTCCCAGCTTTGATGCACCTGTACTGACCTCGCCTTCTGGATGGTAGCGATGTGAACAGGCAGTGGCTTGGGTGGTTATTGTCTTTGATGCATTTTTTTGCCCTCCTGTGATATCAGGTGCTATAGGTGTCCTGGAGGGCAGGTAGTTTGCCCCCGGTGATACGTTGTGCAGACCGCACCACCCTCTGGAGAGCCTTGCATTTCAGGGCGGAGCAGTTGCCGTACCAGGCTTTGATACAGCCCGACAGGATGCTCTCGATTGTGGATCTGTAAAAGTTAGTCAGGGTTTTGGGTGACAAATTTCTTCAGTCTCCTGAGGTTGAAGAGGCACTGTTGCGTTTTCTTACCCACACTGTCTGTGTGGGTGGACCATTTCAGTTTGTCGTTGATGTGTATGCCAAGGAACTTTCTCCACTGCTGTCCCTTCCATGTGGATAGAGCGGTGCTCCCTCTGCTGTTTCCTGAAGTCCACAATAATTTCCTTTGGTTTGTTGATGTTTAGTGAAAGGTTGTTTTCCTGACACCACACCCCAAGTGCCCTCACCTCCTCCCTGTAGGCTGTGTCGTCGTTGTTGGTAATCAAGCCCAGTACTCATTTGCAAACTTGATGATTGAGTTGGAGGTGTGCATGGCTATGCAGTCGTGGGTGAACAGGGAGTACAGGAGGGGCTGAGCACACACCCTTGTGGGGCCTCAGTGTTGAGAGTCAGCGAGGTGGAGATGTTGTTTCCTACCTCACCACCCGGGAGCGGCCCGTCAGAAAGTCCAGGACCCAGTTTCACAGGGCGGGGTTGAGGCCCTGGGCCTCCAGCTTGATGATGAGCTTGGAGGGTACTATGGTGTTGAATGCTGAGCTGTAGTTAATGAACAGCATGCTTACATAGGTATTCCTCTTGTCCAGATGGGATAGGGCAGTGTGCAGTGTCTGTGGACCTGTTAGGGCGGCATGCAAACTGAAGTGGGTCTAGGGTGGCCGGTAAGGTGGAGGTGAAATTATCCTTGACTAGTCTCTCAAAGCACTTCATGATGACGGAAGTGAGTGCTACAGGCAGTAGTCATTTAGTTCAGTTATCTTCGCCTTCTTGGGTGCAGAAAAAATGGTGGCCATCTTGAAGCATGTGGGGACAGCAGACTGGGATAGGGAGCAATTGAATATGTCCTTAAACACTCCAGCCAGCTGGTATATCGCATATTCTGCGGACCCGGCTAGGGATGCCGTCTGGGCCAGCAGGGTAAACACATTTAAACGTTTTACTCACATCGGCCACAGAGAAGGAGAAGGGGGATGCAAAGTTCTTGTTAGCGGGCCACAACGGTGGCACTGTATTATTCTCAAAGCGGGCAAAGAAGGTGTTTCGTTTGTCTGGAAGCGTAACATCGGTGTCTGTGATGTGGCTGGTTTTCTTTTTGTAGTCGGTGATTTCCTGTAGACCCTTCTACATATGTCTCGTATCTGAGCCGTTGAATTGCGCCTCCACTTTGTCCCTGTACTGGCATTTTGATTGTTTGATTGCCTTGCGGAGGGAATAACTACAATATTTATATTCAGCAATATTCCCAGACCACTTTCCATGGTTCGCACTTTCAGTTTTGCCACCATCCATCTACGGTTTCTGGTTAGGGTAGGATTTTAATAGGCACGGTGTGTACGACATCTCCAATGCACTTTCTTATAAATTCACTCACCGAGTCAGCGTATAGGTCGATGTTGTTCTCTGTGGCTGACCGGAACATATCCCAGTCCACGAGAACAATCTTGAAGCGTGGATTCTGATTGGTCAGACCAGCATTGAATGGTTCTAGTCACTGGTACATCCTGTTTGAGTTTCTACCCACAAGACGGTAAGAGCAAGATGGCGCTGTTGAAGGATTTGCCGAAGGGAGGGCGGGGAGGGCTTTGAATGCATCGCAGAAATTAGAGTTGCTGGGGTCGAGTGTATTACCTTTGAGCATAGTGCAATCCATATGCTGATAGAATTTGGAATCCTTGTTGGGAATCCTTGTTCTCAAATTAGCTTTTTTTTTTAACTCCCTAGCTACATTAAATGCAGCCTCAGGATATATGGTTTCCAGTTTACATAGAGTCCAGTGAAGCCACCCTTCATCAATAAGTGCATCGATGACGTCGTCCCCACAGTGACCGTACGTACATACCCCATCCAGAACCCATGGATTACAGGCAACATCCGCACTGAGCTAAAGGGTAGCACTGCCCCTTTCATGGAGTGGGACTATAACTCGGAAGCTTATAAGAAATCCCGCTATGCCCTCCGACGAACCATCAAACAGGCAAATCTTCAATACAGGGCTAAGATTGAATTGTATTACACAGGCTCTGATGCTCATCAGATGTGGCAGGGCTTGCAAACTATTACAGACTACAAAGGGATGCACAGCCACGAGCTGCCAAGTGACACGAGCCAACCAGACAAGCTAAATTACTTCTATGCTCGCTTCGAGGCAAGTGACACTAGAACATGCATGAGAGCACCAGCTGTTCCGGGCGACTGTGTGATCACGCTCTCCGTAGCCGATGTGAGGAAGACCTTTAAACTAGTCAACATTCACAAGGCCGCAGGGCCAGATGGATTGCTAGGATGTGTACTCCGAGCATGCGCTGACCAACTGGCAAGTGTATTCACTGACATTTTCAACCTATCCCTGACTGAGTCTGTTATACCAACATATTTCAAGCAGACCACCATAGTCCCTGTGCCCTAGAACACTAAGGTCACCTGCCTAAATGACCTTCGACCATTGAATTCACATCTATAGCAATGAAATGCTTTGAAAGGCTGGTCATGGCTCACATCAACACCATTATCCCAGAAACCCTAGACCCACTCCAACTACAACTCAGCGTTCAACACCATTGTGCCTCAAAGCTCATCACTAAGCTACGGACCCTGGGACTAAACACCTTTCTCTGTAACTGGAACCTGGACTTCCTGGTGGGCCACCCCCCATGTGGTAAGAGTAGGTAACAACACATCCGCCACGCTGATCCTCAACACGGGGCCCCTCAGGGTTGTGTGCTCAGTCCCCTCATGTACTCCCTGTTCACTCATGACTGCATGGCCAGGCACAACTCCAACACCATCATCAAGTTTGCGGATGACACAACAGTGGTAGGTCTGATCACCGACAACGTTGAGACTATAGGGAGGAGGTCATATACCTGGCCGTGTGGTACCAGGACAACAACCTCTCCCTCAACGTGAACAAGACAAATGAGATCATTGTGGACTACAGGATAATGAGGACCGAGCACACACCCATTCGCATCGATGGGGATGTAGTGGAGCAGGTTGAGAGCTTCAAGATCCTTGGTGTCCACATCACCAACTAACTATCATGGTCCAAACACACTAAGACAGTCTTGAAGAAGGCACGACAAAGCCTATTCCCCCTCAGGAGACTGAAAAGTGTGTACAGCCCAGTACATCACTGGGGCCAAGCTTCCAGGACCTCTATACCAGGCGGTGTCAGAGGAAGGCCCTAAAAAGTGTCAAAGACTCCAGCCACCCTAGTCATAGACCGGAGTGCCAAGTCTAGGTCCAAAAGCCTTCTTAACAGCTTCTACCCCCAAGCCATAAGACTCCTGAACAGCTAATCAAATGGCTACACAGACCCCTCTTTTATGCTTCTGCTACTCTCTGTTTATTACCTATGCATAGTCACTTTAACTCTACCTAAATGTACATATTACCACAATTACCTCAACTAACAGGTGCCCCCGCACATTGACTCTGTACCGATACCCTCGGTATATAGCCTCGCTATTGTTATTTTACTACTGACGTTTAATTATTTGAAACTTTGATTTTCTCTTTTTTATTGTTTACTTAACACTTATTTTTCTTAAAACTGCAATGTTGGTTAAGGGCTTGTAAGTAAGCATTTCACTGGAAGGTTGTATTTGGCGCATGTGACAAATAAAATTTGATTTGATTTGCCACCATGATATGTAGGCCTAAGGCCGAGACAATAAGAAGACACAGCGGGAGAATAAATTCAACCACACTATTCCAGCACCATTTCAGCATCAACATTTCAACATCATCAAATCACCTATGCTTATGTGTGTGTGTGTGTGTGTGTGTGTGTGTGTGTGTGTGTGTGTGTGTGTGTGTGTGTGTGTGTGTGTGTGTGTGTGTGTGTGTGTGTGTGTGTGTGTGTGTGTGTGTGTGTGTGTGTGTGTGTGTGTGTGTGTGTCTAAGTACACCAATGCATTCCTCCTCTCTTTCAGGTTGTCGAAACTGCCTATGACTCTGTCATACAGTACACCCTTTTAGTTTTGTTGTCCTAAGCTACCTGGCTAAAATGCTTGCTCACTAACCTAACTTCTTTTCATGGGCAACAATTAGCCAGCAAATTAACATTAGTCTACTACATCGTGCTACATATTGAACTTATTGAACTTAGGCACAATGTTTGAATCTATGGTTGGATCAGAATTGCTGTTATAATCATTAGCCAGTACGGATAATTAAGTAAAACCACATGTCCAAATCCCTATCTCCGTCCATGGCTAATTTAGGAAAGATACAATTTTAGCTAGCTAGCTAGCCACCGGAGGACACACAACGAGATGTAACAATTCTAGTTTCTTTCTGTCAATGACGTTTGTCTTGAAGTGATATAATTGGTGTGAAGCCAAATCCAAACTTCCCCTTACACTTTTTTTTGGTGCGCCAGGACCATTCACCGTTAAGCTCACCCTGTTTATCTTAACGCTGATTGGCTGTTATTGTATTTTTTTAAATTGTGAGTTCAAATTCTTGCTGTCTTCCCTTGCATTCAATGCTACGGGTGGCAACAATATCATTCTCTTTTTGACCAGACAGCATCAGATAGATGGGCTACACATACAGAGAGAGAGGGGCGCTATTTCAATCACTCGGATGCTTTCTTCAGTGAAATGCTTTCAGCCTCTTGCGAATTGAAGGACAATTATGAAACACAGAGAGGAAAGATACACTATTTTACACTGGTTATTTTTTTCTTGGTCAATTTTTTGGGCCTTGGCATCCATGAATTCACACCACTGGGCGTACACACACACTCATGGATTGAAAATGCATGAAATGGAACAACAAGCACACTTCTGGGAGTTAAGGGTGGAGAAGCCAAGCTCTCTTAATTATACAAATATTTTCTGAACATGAGCTTTGATAAAAGCATGAAACAAAACCAGTGCAACATTTAACACATGAAAGCATGTCCAACATTCACACACACACACACACACACACACACACACACACACACACACACACACACACACACACACACACACACACACACACACACACACACACACACACACACACACACACACACACACACATACACATACACATACACATACACATACACATACACACACACACACACACACACACACACACACACACACGTACACGTACACATACACATACACATACACATACACATACACATACACATACACATACACACACACACACACACACACACACACACACACACACACACACACACACACATACACATACACACACACACACACACACACACACACACACACACACACACACACACACACACACACACACACACACACACACACACACACACACACATACACATACACATACACATACATACACACACACATACACACAGTGATCCAATACCAAATCTTCCCCAAAACCTTACGCTCTATGCACTTCTGGAGATCTGAGGTGATTTGACAGGTGTAATCAATTTGGTAATAGCTCAACCTTGATTCCCTAGGTAGAAGTTACAACATTTCTCACAGATCTCCAGAAGTGCATAGGGTTTAGGGGACAGTTTGGGATTGGTACATACTCGTGGATTGAAAATTAATAATATGGTATAAGGATTATAGTGAAAAATTCCTTGAGCCATGCTGGCAACAATTAAAGGCTTATAGCAACAGGGGGAGTAAATGAGTGCACACTTCTGGGATTTAAGTGTGGAGAAGCTGAGCTCTCTCAATTATAAAAATCTGTTCTGAACATAAAAGTGCTTTGATAAATGCATGATACAAAACCGTGTCCGAAATGTGTGTCCAAACTAAACAGTAAGTCAAGGCACTGCTGCATGGGCTGGAAATGGATAACTGAAAATGTCCACAAGGAAGCGTCTCATTAGCCCCAGTCAAGCTCAATCTCTGCATCATATGAGGAATGGGATACACAAAAGACATCTGGCAATGCAGAAGATCTTGATGATGTGGACTCGGAGAAAGACAGTGCGGTCGTATCATCAGTGTCACAAGGAATTATGACCGTATCATCAGTGTCACCAGATGATAAGGACTAGGAGTCATCCAGCAGGCAGTGGGGTACAATAGCATTACAAGCAATGGCGACCCGTCATTTTTAGCTAAACATTGTTACATGTTTTGCATATTATTTTGGCATTAATACGTGTCACGTATCAGTTTGCAAATAATGTTTAAAAAATCATTGAGTTTATGAAGCCGCTTACAAACGTGGTCTCTTTTTTGCTTTCTTCAGTAAGGCAGCTCCAAAATGCAGGTGTTCCAGCCTCGCTCAGTGTTTTCTGTAGTAGGGCAGCCAGCGGAAAATACGTAGCGTAGGTGTTGGTAATGTTTTCTAGTTGTGCCACTCGTGGGGACAGTACGTCATTGCCAAGTCTAATGGTAGACTTCGAAAATTCAAGTCCCTTGGGTGCTGCCATAGAGTTTAATTTTGTATTCATCTATTTAACTATAGGCAAGTCAGTCAAGAACAAGCCCTTATTTACAATGACGGCCTATCCCAGCAAATCCTGGACAACGCTGTGCCAATTGTGCACCGCTCTAACTGACTCACAACCTCGGCCGGATGTACAGCATGGATTCGAACCAGGGAATGTAGTGATGCCTCTTGCACTAAGATGCAGTGCCTTAGAACGCTGCTCCACTCGGGAGCCAAGTTACATTTGAAATGCCCATCCAAGAAGGCTCAAGGTCATTGACCACAGATAAAAATGACGTCAAATCACGTTATATATACATTAGCATTGATTGGACTAATACTTTCAAAATCTTAGCTAGCAGTTGTCATCATAAATCAAGTCGACAATCTACTGACAAATCATTTTTAATCCTTGTCATATGAAGAGAAATAATGAAGGGAAGTATCGGTGCTCATCAGCCATTGGAAATAAACCTAGCATAACAAGTTGGAAATCGTAAATTCAACAGAGAGTGGTTTGGAAGGAATCAGTGACAGGGGCTAACTGCAAGCATTGCAAAGCAATCACTAGCCTGCTATTCAGTGGAGTGGCTGTGTGGTCCCAAATCTGGGATTAAGTGACTCTTTTCCAAGTTAAAATGATTAACATTCAACATTGGCCATGCTGTTAATAAAGCATGGTTTGTACAGCGCTCAAAGCAACTGTTAACTCAGAACTGTGAAAATTTGACTTCAGTGATTTCAAGACAAATGGGAATTCCAAAAAAAACGAGCTCCAACTGGGAAATACATTTTGAACGGTCATCCAATTCGGAATTGTAAGTCGGGAACTCGGCCTCTTTCTAGAGCTATGACCAATCAAATCTCATGATTTAACACTTCAGCATGTGAAAAAATTCCAACAGGTAGCATATAACCAGCTGAACTTTGCTAGCTAGCTAACCTCGTGTTTCTCTTTCCTCCCCTCTCTAAAATGAGCCACACAATATGTTTTATATGTAAGTTCCTTAATGTGTTTGGACCACAGGAAGAGTAGTTACTGCCTTGGCAGCAGCTAACGGGGATCCCTAATACATACAAATATGCACATGTGCAAATGCAGGCCACATACAATTGTATCGATACACACGGTCCGACATTAATCAAATGAACTATCTACATGTTAAAGACAGTTCAATGAGTGTACACAACTATATGTGTGGTCTTCAATAAAGTTGTAACGATGTACGCTGAGAGTCTGGAAGCAAGTTCAGGGAGTGAATACATTTGAATAAATAAACAAAACAAGAAACACAAACAGCGCACCGACATGAAACAGGAACAATGACGACTGGGGAAGAAACCAAAGGGAGGGACATATAAAGAGCAGGTTATCAAGGAGGTGATGGAGTCCAGGTGAGTGTCATTATGCACAAATGCGTGTAACAATGGTGACAGTCGTGCGCCATAAACGAGCAGCCTGGTGACCTAGAGGCCGGAGAGGGAGCACACATGACAAAAGTGTACTAAAACATGTCTTTATTGAGTTTTAGCGGATGACAAGCTAGCAAGTCTCACCGGAGTAGCGCCAGCTGAATGAACTAGCTTGCTACCTAGCTACATGTTACGACGCAATGAAAGGCTCTATAATCAATGTCTTCAATAAAATATGTTCTAAAACAACAGTATAAGAACATAAATACACATAACTCCCTTGCATTTTAACAGACGATAATATAATTCATTTTGCTAACCAAAGTCTACCATATGGATGCCTCCAAAAAAGATGGTGGATCAATTCCTTCAAAGATTGTCTCTCTGTTTGTGACGTCTTTCTCGTTTTAGGCGCCCACAATCAATAGTGTGTGACTGCGGCCCGCAATTCGGGGAGTTTCTGCATGTAGGCTTTCCTGCATCTGCAGGAACATGCACGTTGTCTTCATGCTTCTGTGACACTTTTGCCATTCTGGATTTCCCCTGGTTGTCTATGATACAGTATTAAAACCTGAGTCAAAAGGGAAATAAAAGTATTATCTGAGTTTTTCGGGGGTGAAGGACACTGTCTACCGGTGTCACCCCCACCTGGTGTGTACCGGAGTCCTCCTAGCTAACTAGCTAGCACCCGGTGTCCTTCACTAAAACAGTGCCCCCTTTCCCAGCCAACCTTGTCAAAAGTAAATTTGGTCAGTTCTACACTACAATAATGAATCTGGTGCATATCAAGCTCCGCCAAGTTAAGTAAATTCTACAACGTTACGTTCTACAATTGATGTGTAATGTTAGCAAATTATAATAAAGCAAATTATAATAAAGTCATATTTAAGGGCACCCCCCCAAAAAAATGGGGTTCTAATAAAAACTTCCCAAACCACATTATCTCAGCTCCACATCCCAACACCCAAACTCTGCTCCCAACCCTTCTTTATGAGAACTCCCTGCCTGCTGTATGTCTGCTTGGCCTCAGACACACCCTGTGGTCTGTGAGGTAGTCTTGAGCTGGGGGACAGCCAAAGTCAATGAAGAGGAGACTTGGCAGGGCCAGAGTGTGTGTGTGTGTGTGTGTGTGTGTGTGTGTGTGTGTGTGTGTGTGTGTGTGTGTGTGTGTGTGTGTGTGTGTGTGTGTGTGTGTGTGTGTGTGTGTGTGTGTGTGTGTGTGTGTGTGTGTGTGTGTGTGTGTGTGTGTGTGTGTGTGTGTGTGTGTGTGTGTGTGTGTGGTTCCAGAGTGGTGGTGGGGTGTCATTAAGAGGATTGCAGTGTTTTCTAATGCAGCAGTGCAGCTCAAACCCGAAGACTCCCTCCAAGAGCCATGGGCCCAACTCTCTCTCTCTCTCTCTCTCTCTCTCTCTCTCTCTCACACTCTCTCTCTCTCTCTCTCTCTCTCTCTCTCTCTCTCTCTCTCTCTCTCTCTCACACACACACACTCTCCCACACACACACCATTCAGATAGGACTCTACTCTGGAAATACGCTGATGTCTGCAGACATGTCCATTTACCTATAGGATAGGGAAGGACTGGTCCATACAGTATCAATAAGGGCAATTTTGGCAGTGCAAAGGGACAGCGCAGACTACCTCTGTGTGTAGTTCCAGATCTATGGACGGAGCACAGGGCACAGGGTGCAGTAGCAAGACTCAATGTAACAGTGATGTAAAAGGTTGGTAACAGGTTAGCCTGCACAGGTCGTGATGATGTGTAAAAACTCAGATAATACACACACAGGTGAGACAGGTACACAGATAGTCAGGTAGACAGGTAGAGACAGACATCCTCCTTTTTGTTCATTTATTCATCCCCTCTGCATTAATAAAGATAGGAGGAGGGGATGGAAGCCTGCCAGGGCCAAACTGGGCCTGAGGCTAAAGCTGTCCTGTCCTACTTCTGAGACTGCAGACACAAACTGCAGCCCACAATGCAACTGAATAGGCCACATGGTAATAACTTACGGTCAGGTGGGATATCTCCATGGATCCACATTAGTGCTAGAATGTTAGATAGATATGTATTCAGTTGTAATGTACAGTGAGCTCCAAAAGTATTGGGAAAGTGACATGTTCTATTTTTTTGGCTCTGTACTCCAACACTTTGTACTCAGCTTCAATTTGAGGATATATCGGGTGAGCTATTAAGAAATTACAGCACTTTTTGTACATCGTCCCCTCATTTTAGGGGACCAAAAGTATTGGGACAAATTCACTTATATGTGTATTAAAGTAGTCAGAAGTGTAGTATTTGGTCCCATATTCCTAGCATGCAATGATTACAGATGCACAAATATCATATACCCCCCTAAAATTGCTAACCCCCCTGTTATTGTAATGGTGAGAGGTTAACATGTCTTGTGGGTGTGATATTTGTGTGTCTGTAACTTTCTCACTCATCATTATTCACGATTCATTCAGGAATGCCCGTGATCATGGTAGCACCCACATTCATGTAGAAGTAGACTACACACAGTGCTGTAATTTCTAAACTGTTCACCTGATATGGATGAAAGGACCCTTAAATTAAAGGTGAGAGTCTGCACTTCAACCTCACAATCATTGTATAATTTCAAATCCAAAGTGCTGGAGTACAGAGTAATAAAAGTTCACTGTCCCAATACTTTTGGAGCTCACTGCAGTTCTCCTTTCTTGTGCATCAGAGAGATTCTGCTCTTCTCCTTCTCTCTCTCGCTCTCTCTCTTTCTCTCTTTATCTTGCTCTCTTTGTCTCTTTCTCTAAGTCTTGTGGTTATGAGGTAAGGAGTTGGACCTAGTATTTTAATGTAGCAGAATAATTTATATTCTCCTGTCTAACGTTCAGCTATTTTTACCATACAGTGACCCTAGGAGAAAGGGCACGCTACCACTTCCATTATACTGTATCTCTTCAGTTACTTTTATAATGAAACAAGTCAAGTCACATTGGAACTACAAAGGTTATAGTTGTGCAGGTACATTTGAACTGCTCAAGATAACAGTAGCACAGCATGCTAACTTCACTGCAGTCATTTGAGTGTGAAGTGGTGTTGGCAATTTAGGCAGTGTAAAATATGGATAATAGTGGCAACTTGATGTACCCATATGTATGTAATGTCTCTGTATCAAATGTAGCATCGAAACGTGTAAAGATACCCAATAGAAAAGGTAGCTAGTGGTCCAGGTAGTATCAGACATTAGCAGTTAAGCCTTAGCACCAGTGTTGTCCTTGACTCCCTGAGGCAGCACTCGTCATGTTAGAGTAATGATGTCACAGAGCAGAGTGACACAGAGTTGACAGTCACAGCCACATGTTGTCAATGCCCACATGTGTCCGTCAGAGCTATTGCCACAGCAGCAGGGGGGCCCTCGGGCTCTGGCTTCTCTTCATGGTGGGAGTTCTGTAAGGCCCATCGATCAATCTGTGAAAAGCGGCCAAGCTTTTGAAAAAGGCAAAACCGATTGGTCAATAGGACTGTCTGGATGTTTATTTGACGGAGCGATTGAGTGGGCGATGGTTGGTAGGCCGTGAATGCAAAGAGGATAAGAAGTGACTATGGAGACTGTACAGAGTAGACTGGAAACTGGATACAATAGTCAATGTCTCTCTCTCTATCGCCCTTTAATTTCTCCTCTCCCTCTCAGTCTGTAGAGGAAACACACAGAGCCAGTGGCCAGTAATGTCATGATGGGGCTGTGAACAGTAGAGTCAGTGAGGGAGGATGGGAGCGAGGCTCTCTGGCTCCTTAATGAGCTGAACGGCCCAGTAGGCCCAGCTAGATCAGCACAGCCCCGAAGCCCTTCTAAGGCGCCCTCAGCTCGCCACAGCCCCTGAGCCTGGCAGGCTAGCTAATCAACCAGAAGACACAAGGAGAACATCCTGTGGTGTGTGTGTCTTTCTACCCTTCTCTCTGTGTGTGCATCTCTCTCTCTCTCTCTCTCTCTCTCTCTCTCTCTCTCTCTCTCTCTCTCTCTCTCTCACTCTCACTCTCACTCTCACTCTCACTCTCTCACTCTCTCTCTCTCTTTCTCTTTCTTTTTTGTTTCAGCCTCTGATCATGATTGCCAGGGACCATTGTCACCCTCTCAGACAGTCTCTAATAGGTTATTCTCAGCTCCTTGATTCCCCACTGGTGGTGCTGAATGCCTTTGTCTTTCAGGTTGCCTTTTCGAAATGTTGTACTCTCACATGACTATGAGCATTTTGGATCTGTGAGCAAGATATGTGTGTCTGCGTGCGTGTGTGTGTGTGTGTCAGGTTGGTGGATAGTGGTAATGATTGGAATAACATCAGTGGAATGGTGACAAATACATCAAACACATGGTTTCCATGGTTTCCAGGTGTTTGCTGCCATTCCATTTGCTCCATTCCAGCCATTATTATAAACCGTCCTCCCCTCAACAGCCTCCACTGGTGTGACTGAGTTATTTCGTAGATGGGTGAGAAATTGTGTGGGTCAGATTGAGAGGAAGCAGACATCTGTGTGTGTAATATGTGTGTACACTTGCACGTGTGTGTTGGCACTGCTACCATCGCCATCCCTCCATTTCCACAGTACCGACAGCTGATATTGACAATGCCCCATAAAGGAAATCACGTGTACTGTGTAGGAGGGGAAGGCTAGCACTGTACACATCACCAAGGCTTCAGTAAACAACACTTTTTCTGGTTCACTGAGAAACTATAATTTAGTGACATTGGACAGGGAGAGTTTAGAATGTGTGAACGGGAGAAGGAATGAGATATCACTTTCAAGTAGGGAGAGTGGGAGAAGGAGAGGAGCATGGAGAGATTTAAACTGAGAGAAATGCCGTACAACCGGGAGAAACAAGAAGAGAGGAGAGGAGGAGAGAGCGTGAGGATGATGGAGAATGAGAGAAAAGGATGTGCAGAGTGAGAGGAAGGGATGAATAGAGGACTGTGGGGGAGATTCATGCTATAAGGATGGCAATCCACCACTCTTTCTATAAATCACGAATAGAGGACTGTGGGAGAGATTCATGCTATAAGGTTGGTAAACCACCACTCTTTCGCTCTATAAATCACGAATAGAGGACTGTGGGAGAGATTCATGCTATAAGGATGGCAATCCACCACTCTTTCTCTCTATAAATCACGAATAGAGGACTGTGGGAGAGATTCGTGCTATAAGGATGGCAATCCACCACTCTTTCTCTCTATAAATCACGAATAGAGGACTGTGGGAGAGATTCATGCTATAAGGATGGCAATCCACCACTCTTTCTCTCTATAAATCACGAATAGAGGACTGTGGGAGAGATTCATGCTACAAGGTTGGTAAACCACCACTCTTTCACACTATAAATCACAAATAGAGGACTGTGGGAGAGATTCATGCTATAAGGATGGCAATCCACCACTCTTTCTCTCTATAAATCACGAATAGAGAACTGTGGGAGTGATTCATGCTATAAGGATGGCAATCCACCACTCTTGCCCTCTATAAATCACGAATAGAGGAGTGTGGGAGAGATTCATGCTATAAGGATGGCAATCCACCACTCTTTCTCTCTATAAATCACGAATAGAGGACTGTGGGAGAGATTCATGCTATAAAGTTGGTAAACCACCACTCTTTCACACTATAAATCACAAATAGAGGACTGTGGGAGAGATTCATGCTATAAGGATGGCAATCCACCACTCTTTCTCTCTATAAATCACGAATAGAGGACTGTGGGAGCGATTCATGCTATAAGGATGGCAATCCACCACTCTTGCCCTCTATAAATCACGAATAGAGGACTGTGGGAGAGATTCATGCTATAAGGATGGCAAACCACCACTCTTTCTCTCTATAAATCACAAATAGAGGACTGTGGGAGAGATCCATGCTATAAGGATGGCAATCCACCACTCTTGCCCTCTATAAGTCAGTCAGGCTTTATTCTGTACCGTTACGGCAGGAAGTAATAGACAGGATGTGTCAGCGGGGCAACGTCAACAAGAGAGCTGATAAATACAACACACACAAGCATACACACAGAGATAAGCACAACGCTTAACCTTTCCCACTGGCTGCCTTGTCTCAATAAAAATAAACTAGAGACTGAGAAGGGGAGAGGGAGAGGTAGAGGACAGGGACACTAAATCCCAGCTGGCCCACATAGAGGAGAATATGAGCCTGTATGTTACTTGGAGCTCCGCTGAGTGAGGTCATATTTCAGGAACACTCTGGGAAATGACAAGCACTTCGAGTTCATAAAAACTTGATAGTTTTTTCATGAGAAAAACGAACAGGCCAAATCACTGGAGAGCAGAAGTAACGTAAGGTTGAACTCATTTAGATTTTCTCTCTTTTTCTCCTCCTCAAGTATTAACATTTCGAGCCTCTGGAAATTGAACTGGAATGACAATTATGACTGAAGGTTTGAGTCATATAATTTATTTTTGCATTTCATTAGATATTTTCATGAGAGTTTTCATTACAGCGTCCGGGCTTTGAGTAAGGACGTGCTTTAACCTGTTAGTCCACTAGGGGCATTATTTCATTTTTGGATAAAAATACGTGCCTGTTTTAAGCGCACTCTGACGTTTCCAGAACTGCAAAGATTTTCACTGTGAGTGCCGTTGAACAAAAGCTTCAGGCAAAACCAAGATGTTTGAGCGCCCAGGAAATGAACAGGATTTCTGAAGCTACGTTTTCCATGATCGCCTTATATGGCTGTGAATGCGACAGGAATGAACGGACACTTTCTATCATTTCCCCAAGGTGTCTGCAGCATTGTGACGTATTTGTAGGCATATCATTGGAAGATTGACCATAAGAGACTACAATTGCCAAGTGTCCCGCACGGTGTCTGCGTGGAAATTGGTGCGCAAAAGTCAGTATTTTTCCATCCGAATCAGAGAAGAATGCAGGCTTCCAGGGACGGCATTTCAATGAAGAGATATATGACAAAACACCTTGAGGATTGATTCAAACAACGTGTTCCATGTTTCAGTCGATATTATGGAGTTAATTCGGAAAAAAGTTTGACGTGTAGGTGACTGAATTTTCGGTTAGTTTCGGTAGCCAAATGCATAGTAACAAAACGGAACGTTGTGTCCTACACAAGAATCTTTCAGGAAAAACTGGACATCTGCTATGTAACTGAGAGTCTCCTCATTGAAACATCTGAAGTTCTTCAAAGGTAAATTATTTTATTTGATCCCTTTGCTGGTTTTTGTGAATATGTTGCGTGCTAAATGCTAACGCTAAATGCTAAGCTAAAGCATATTTTAAAAATCTGAGATGACAGGATTGTTAAGAAAAGGATAAGCTTGAGAGCAGGCATATTTATTTCATTTCATTTGCGATTTTTAGAAATCGCTAACGTTGCGTTATGGTAATGAGCTTGAGGCTGTAGTAACGCGACCGCATGCGGGATGGGGCGGACTATGAGGTTAACAAGATACTGTGTTTCAGAGAAGTACGCCAACCGAGCCTTTTTACACCAGTAGTCTGTCAAAAAGTATTTGCCCTCACTTTCTTAGAATTGATCTGGAAGATGCGGAAATGTACTCTCAACCTGGCTTTTTACGATATGAGAGTTGAGTATATTAGTATTTATGACATAATGATGGTCTGTCTTTCTTTCTCTGTCTTTCTTCTCTCCAGTGTTGTCTCTTCTCTCCTGATCAACTCAAACAACTGCAGTCCTTTTTCCCTTTATACCACAGTGGTCAAGCATATTGAACACACACCAAAGCCATGTTCCATTTCCCCTGTCGCCTACACACACAGGCACACAGACACAGACACACACACACACACAGACACAGACACATACACACACAGTGTCAGAGAAACTTTGTCAAGCGCATACACACACACGCCAACGTTGTGCCTAAGAACAGTCCTTAGCCGTGGTATATTGGCCATATACCACACCCCCTCGTGCCTTATTGCTTAACCTCTTGAACCTATGGGGGCGCTGTGTCATTATTGGATAAAAAGACGTGCCCGTTTTAAGCGCAATATTTTGTCACGAAAAGATGCTCGACTATGCATGGAATTGACAGCCTTGGAAAGACAAAACTCTGACGTCTCCAAAACTGCAAAGATATTATCTGTGAGTGCCCCAGAACTAATGCAACAGGCGAAACCAAGATGAAGTTTCATACAGGAAATGCCCCAGATTCTGAAGGCGCTGTGTTCCAATGTCTCCTTATATGGCTGTGGATGCGTCAGGAATGAGCCCGCGCTTTCTGTCTATTCCCCGAGGTGTCTGTAGCATTGTGACGTGTTTGTAGGCATATCATTGGAAGATTGACCATAAGAGACTACATTTACCTGGTTTCCCGCCCGGTGTCCTGTGTGCGTAATCTGTAGGTCCATGCGCGTTCCATTTCTTCAGAAGAGAAAGTAAAAATCCATCGTGGCAGTTATCGTCGATAGATATGTGAAAAACACCTTGAGTGATTTTATTTGAATGCTTTTATGTTTTTTTGTGGAAAATGTTGCATGCTGAATGCTAACGCTAAATGGTACGTTAGCCATCAATACTGTTACACAAATGCTTGTTTTGCTATGGTTGAGAAGCATATTTTGAAAATCTGAGATGACAGTGTTGTTAACAAAAGGCTAAGCTTGAGAGCAAATAGATTCATTTAATTTCATTTGCGATTTTCATGAATAGTTAACGTTGTGTTATGCTAATGAGCTTGCGGATAGATTTACACAATCCTGGATACAGGTTTATTTCGTAGCTAAACGTGATGCAGAAAACGGAGCGATTTGTCCTAAACAAATAATCTTTCAGGAAAAACTGAACATTTGCTATCTGAGAGTCTCCTCATTGAAAACATCTGAAGTTCTTCAAAGGTAAATGATTTTATTTGAATGCTTTTCTTGTTTTTGTGGAAAATGTTGCATGCTGAATGCTAACGCTAAATGGTACGTTAGTGTCACGAGTCCGACCGAGGGTGTTTCCCCTTCCCGGGCGGGTGGCGCTCGGCGGTCGTCATCACCGGCCTATTAGCTGCCACTGATTGTTTTTCCACTCCCTCCTTGTATGTTTAGTGGTAGCACCTGTTCATGTGTAATTAGTTAATTAGTTTGTCTTTATTAGACAGCCGGCCCGCCTGGTTGTTGTGCGGGATTATTTCAGTGTAACCTTCGGCTCTGTTGTAGAGGTACGTGTTAGTGCCTGGTCGTTACTTTTCCGTTGTACATTCTCATTCCCTGTGTTTGGGGCCGTTACTATTGTGAGCACCCTGTGGTGCGTTGGTGCTATTAAAGACGCACAGCTTTGCACTCACTGTCTCCTGCGTTTGACTCCACACACCTACGACACCTGAAGCATTACAGTTAGCCATCATACTGTTACACAAATGCTTGTTTTGCAATGGTTGAGAAGCATATTTTGAAAATCTGAGATGACAGTGTTGTTAACAAAAGGCTAAGCTTGAGAGTAAATAGATTCATTTAATTTCATTTGCGATTTTCATGAATAGTTAACATTGTGTTATGCTAATGAGCTTGCGGATAGATTTACACAATCCTGGATACAGGTTTTTTTTCGTAGCTAAACGTGACGCAGAAAACGGAGCGATTTGTCCTAAACAAATCATCTTTCAGGAAAAACGGAACATTTGCTATCTGAGACTCTCCTCATTGAAAACATCTGAAGTTCTTCAAAGGTAAATGATTTTATTTGAATGCTTTTCTGTTTTTGTGTAAATGTTGCCTGCTGAATGCTAACGCTAAATGCTACGCTAAATGCTACGTTAGCTATCAATACTTTTACACAAATGCTTGTATTGCAATGGTTGAGAAGCATATTTTGAAAATCTGAGATTACAGTGTTGTTAACAAAAGGCTAAGCTTGAGAGCCAATATATTTATTTCATTTCATTTGCGATTTTCATGAATAGTTAACGTTGCGTTATGGTAATGAGCTTGAGGCTATAATTACAATCCCGGATACGGGATTGCTCGTCGCAACAGGTTAAGTAGAATTTAACAAGTGAACAGACAGTTGATATTTTGCATAGAAATGTGTAGGCTATCACTGTAAGTAGGCCTAATGTAGTATTTCATTTTTTTCAGAGACAATGTTTCAGATTTAGAGGGCAGTGCAGCATATTTAGGTTCGGGAGAAAGTAAATTCCAAAACATTATCGAATTCAAACGATCTGTCTACAGTCGACAATAATTTGCGATTGATACAGCAAATATCACTGCAAAAGAAAACCTTCCGCCAACAACTCCAAAGACATTTGATCAAGTTCACCATTGGTATTTCCTTTAGATATAGTGATTGTGTTAGCTGTGTTGTTGGCTAGCTCCTCTGAACAACAGTGTCCTGACGAGAGAGCACATTTTCTATGCCAGGCGAAATCGTGCATCATTAACTCATTATTATGGATGTATACAAATAAATGTCACTAGAAAACAGCATAAACGCTGTTATTCTGGCTGCACTTCTGACGTGACTGTAAGTTAGCCATAGTTGGCTAATTAGCAAGCAAGCGAGAGATAAGAACGTTGCCAGCCAGTATGGCAATGGAACATTTAGAACAAACTAATTAACAGAACAAAGAGACTGAATGAATGGGTCGCATCTCTGACAACTGAACCGACAGAACAAACGACCAGCCGGCTTGGGTAGCAACCCTAGATTTGTGTCGGGACTATATCTTGTGGAAGGTTGAAATAGTATGAATAAATTAACTAAATAAATCATTATATGAATATTTTGGTAACCAGTTGTGATAATGCTCTCGAAGCCGGTGTTTGGAGGAAATATTGGCAAAGTTTGGGCCTAACAACACCCGTGCCAACTTATCCTCCAAACACTGGTTTCTCTGGCATTATCATTTAAATATGTGCTGGTAGCATATACATTTTCATCCAATCCTGCGCTTGTTAATAGCTTTGTTGCTCTACTTGTGCTGCCAGTTACAGTATTGTGTACAGTGGATGCATTACCTCTGTTAATCCTGTTTTAGAACCACTACCTTTCCCACTTTTCATTTCCATGTGAATCCCCACATCCCCAATCTGCAATTGTTTTTGTGTTTCAGAAATGGTCAGATGCAGCAAATGTCACTGCAAAAGAAAACCTTCTTGCAACAACTCCAAAGACATTTGATCAAGTTCACCATTGGTATTTCCTATACTGTCTGTCCTACTTCCAAAGTATACAGCAAATAAGGGCGTTATTGTCACCATAAAAGTTTAATGATGGCCGTTATTCAGGCAGAGTTATAATGTTCATTAGCACACAGTTTTACAACGGCGTGCAGCAAGTTTATACTTTTCAATATTTTTGTGCATGCGCAGTGTTTTCAGAAGCAGTGTTCACAGATATTTAGTGTAAAATGTGTGCCGCAGTCAGAAATGAGGCCCATGGAGTGTAATGCCTCTTGTCTAAAGTATGCCTACTACAGTGAATAATCATCACTACCGCATCTGCAGAGATGATTCATATCACTTTGCCTAAAGCGTGTGATGGGTTGTGGGTTGAGGCTCTCCCGGTATACACAGAATTAGTGCTATTGAAGAGGTTGACTTTCAGTTGGGTGAAAGGTTCCGCAAACCACATGTGAAACGGTCCACATATTTGTTTCCAACAACACCCTTCTTCAATCACACAGACTAGTCTAGAGGATAGGCTATATTATTAGAGGACCACAGCAGCTAGTGTATCTATGATGTACTGCCTCTTCTCTTCCTTCTTACCATTGCACGACGTCCTTGAGATTAAAGCCACTCTTTCTGTAAAATGTTCCACGTATTTGTTTGCAACATGAACTTTCACGCAAGTCTCCCATTGACGTAAGTAAATGATTTGTGCAAGGTTATGTGGTTGAGGTTAAGTTTAAGGTTTGAGGTATGTGCAACTCGGTCCTAATTGAAATAAATCTGAGAGATCCTTATCATACTGATCAATCGTTCTGATGAGAAGCCTGGAAATCGAGAAGGGGGGAAAAGTTGATAATCAATCAATCAATCAAATGTATTTATAAAGCCCTTTTTACATCAGCAGATGTCAGAATGTTCTTTACAGAAACCCAGCCTAAAACCACAAACAGCAAGCAATGCAGATGTCGAAGCATTGTGGCTGGGAAAAACTCCCTAGAAAGGCATGGACCTAGAGATGAACCAGGCTCTGAGGGGTGGCCAGTCCTCTTCTGACTGTGCCGGGTGAAGATTATAACAGTACAAGCTGTTCAAAAACGTTCATAGTCAACCAGCAGGGTCAAATAATAATAATCACAGTGGTTGTAGAGGGTGCAAAAGGCCAGCACCTCAGGAGTAAATGTCAGTTGGCTTTTTATAGCCGAGCATTCAGAGTTCGAGACAGCAGGTGCGGTAGAAAACAGCAGGTCTGGGACACGGTAGCACATCCAGTGAACAGGTCAGGGTTCCATAGCCGCAGGCAGAACAGTTGAAACTGGAGCAGCAGCAAGACCAGGTGGAGTCATCAGGCCAGGTAGTCCTGAAGCATGGTCCTAGGGCTCAGGTCCTCCCAGAGTGGAGGGAGAGGGAGAGAATTAGAGGGAGCATAGTTAAATTCATGCAGGACACTGGATAAGACAGGAGAATTACACCAGATGAAACAGACTGACCCTAGCCCCCTGACACATTCATTACTGCAGCATAGATACTGTTGGGTGTGGTGTGCCAGGAGGAAAGCTATTCTGGAGTCTCTGAAGAAAGTTTTTTAAAAGTACAATGCAGAGCTCAATGCCAAGCCCTTTCTCCTGCTGCCTTCCAGAGCTCCCGAGGACAGACAATTCACACATCTCTATGTTCATTCCGCTGACCCCCATAGAGCTGACCCCTCTGATCAGAGGCTGAGCCAGAATCCAAGGTCAGAGGTCACACTCACCTGGAGAGGAGGAGAAGGAGTGGGGGGACACGTCAAGGCACGCTGACATTTAGAACAAACAAATGAACAGAACAAAGAGACTGAATGACTGAAATCCAATATAGACAAATAACAATGAAAATAAAAACCCATATAAATAGCTATTCATGTTTGTTGTTCCCCATTAAAAACTCTTACATATCTGTCTAGGTTGGAACTGTTGCTGTTAAAATATAATAAATCATTTTCATTCTGAACTGGAATAAACGGATTGATCACATCACACAGATGTACAACAGAACACACACACAGATGTATAACAGAACACACACACAGATGTATAACAGAACACACACACAGATGTATAACAGAACACACACACAGACGTATAACAGAACACACACACAGATGTATAACAGAACACACACACAGATGTATAACAGAACACACACACAGGCTCCGTTTTTGATAGAGCAACCCTAAGTAACAGTACAGATGAATAATGATCAGGCCTACTGTACATCTTACTGTACATCTTACTGTACATCTCACTGTACATCTTACTGTACATCTCACTGTACATCTTACTGTACATCTCACTGTACATCTTACTGTACATCTTACTGTACATCTCACTGTACATCTTACTGTACATCTCAGTGTACATCTTACTGTACATCTCACTGTACATCTTACTGTACATCTCACTGTACATCTTACTGTACATCTCACTGTACATCTTACTGTACATCTCACTGTGCATCTCACTGTACATCTCACTGTACATCTTACTGTACATCTCACTGTACATCTTACTGTACATCTCACTGTACATCTCACTGTACATCTCACTGTACATCTTACTGTACATCTCACTGTACATCTTACTGTACATCTCACTGTACATCTTACTGTACATCTCACTGTGCATCTCACTGTACATCTCACTGTACATCTTACTGTACATCTCACTGTACATCTTACTGTACATCTTACTGTACATCTTACTGTACATCTCACTGTACATCTTACTGTACATCTCACTGTGCATCTCACTGTACATCTCACTGTACATCTTACTGTACATCTCACTGTACATCTTACTGTACATCTTACTGTACATCTTACTGTAGAAATTATTGATGAAAAAAGTATACGTTGGAACTGTTGGTGTTAATATACAATAAATCATTTTTATTCTGAACTGGAATAAACTGATTGATCACATCACACAAATGTAGACCAAAAAACATACATGCACAAGCACCCTCACTGTCCTAATGAGAGGTTTGTGACTGGTTGAACAAGCAGGTCTATTCTGGGCTCAGTTTTTGACAGTGCAACCCTGAGGTCATGCTCAGCATTGAGTCTGTTTCTGTACTTGTTTTTAAGTACGCCAGAGTTGAGAACCATGACTCGCATAGGTATGTGGTGCCAAACTGCATCTGAACATCTATTGCTTTGCCAGTCAGGAGACCACTTCCTGCTGTAGATGGGCAACCCAGAACTGTGTGTGGGTTTGCCTCAAAAAGCATCTGGCTTCAATCAATTTATTCCAGATCAATAAATATAATTACTTGTTTTTTAACAGCAACAGTTCCATCCTAGACTTGTTTTCAACAAGAATGTCTACAGTAAGATGTACAGACAGTAGGCCTGATCATTTTCATCTTCATCTGTACTGCTAGTTAGAGTTGCATATCAGTAGCTAGGTAGCTTGCGTCACTTAACGTTAGGTAGCTAGCTAGCTATTAGTTGTGTACAAGAAGATTGTTTGAAAGAGAAACTCACATCGACTACTATGTGAGATAGTACTCCCTTATTTCTGCTTATCATCATCTTTTGTAAAATGATAGCAATGCCTTGCTAGTTCACTTACTTGTCCACTGTCGAAGCACTGTTTCCTGAAGCACTGTTTCCTAAAGCACTGTTTTCTGAATCCCTGTTTCCTGAATCCCTGTTTCCTGAAGCCCTGTTTCCTGAATCCCTGTTTCCTGAAGCCCTGTTTCCTGAATCCCTGTTTCCTGAATCCCTGTTTCCTGAAGCCCTGTTTCCTGAATCCCTGTTTCCTGAAGCCCTGTTTCCTGAATCCCTGTTTCCTGAATCCCTGTTTCCTGAAGCCCTGTTTCCTGAATCCCTGTTTCCTGAAGCCCTGTTTCCTGATCCCTGTTTCCTGAAGCATTCTGCCCTGTTCTGAAAGAACTCCCTGGGTTTACCGTTATGCTGTGGATGTTTGGTCAGGACATGTCATTTTAATTTGTTCGTTTTGAGAGACTCATTACAAAGCACTTCTTTACACAAAACACATTGTGGGTGCTCCTTGTTATTTCTCAAAGTTTGTATTACATCAAGAGAGAGAAACTCATTGCTGTATTTGTGTGTAATTGAGCTCAGTCAGAAGCTTGAGTCCATTCGATGGACAGCACGGCCAGGCAGCACGGCCAGGTGGACTGGGGACAGCAAGGAGTCATCATGCCAGGTAGTTCTGAGGCATGGTCCTAGGGCTCAGGTCCTCCGAGAGAGAGAAAGAAAGAGAGAACGAGAGAATTAGAGAGAGCAAACTTAAATTCACACAGGACACCGGATAAGACAGGAGAAGTACTCTAGATATAACAAACTGATCCTAGCCCCCCGACACATAAACTACTGCAGCATAAATACTGGAGGCTGAGATAGGAGGGGTCAGGAGACACTGTGGCCCCATCCGATGATACCCCCGGACAGGGCCAAACAGGAAGGATATAACCCCACCCACTGTGCCAAAGCCCAGCCCCCAGACCACTAGAGGGATATCTTCAACCACCAACTTACCATTGTGAGAGAGTGATTGCAAGTGGGAATTACAAGTCAGTTGATGCGTTCAAAACAACTGGGAACTCAGAAATCTCAGACTTCTGACTTCAGTGCGAACAAGATTCAGCACTTACAGTAGACCGGGCCGCTCTAGCAGGGCAGACATTTGACGAACTGACTGACTTGTTGGAAAGGTGGCATCCTATGACGCTGCCACGTTGAAAATCACTGATCTCTTCAGTAAGGCCTTTCTACTGACAATGTTTGTCTATTGAGATTACATAGCTTTGTGCTCGATGTTACACACTGGTCAGCAACGGGTGTGGCTGAAATAGCCGAATCCACTAATTTGAAGGGATGTCCACATACTCTTGTATATATGGTATAGCACAACGCCTCTCCCGTATTTCACCTAGATAGTTTGTTATGTGATGATATGTAAGCTACATGTGTGCCTTTTTTAAATGTATGTAGGTCTGTCCTTGAGCTGTTCTTGCCTATTAATGTTCTGTATTATGTCATGTTTCATGTTTTGTGTGGACCCTAGGAAGAGTAGCTGCTGCTTTCGCAACAGCTAACGGGGATCCTAATAAAATACCTTTAAATACCAAATCGCCACAAAACATGACTTCAATCACATAGACTAGTCCATAGGATAGCCTATACATTAAGAGGACCACAGCAACAAATGTATATATGATGTAATGCGTCTCCTCTTCCCTCTTACCATTGCACGTCGTCCTTGAGATTAAAGCTACCATTTCTGTGAGTGCGCCGAGTAGCTATTCCTGTCATCACCGCAGACGTGTGTGTGCGCATGTGTGTACGAGGGAGAAGGCCAAACTCCTCTGCTTGGCAGTGAACTCAGATGGAAGGAAAGGGATATTTTCCTGCGTGTTGAGTCTCTGAAGCATGGTGAGTAGCGAGGGGACGAGACGGCTTAATGAATATGCATTCCTGAGAGAGAGTGGAGGAATGAAATTAGAGCAGGTCTGTCTATGACAGAGTGAGAGCCTGACCTTTTCAGAGATGACTAGCCCCAGTCCCAGAGAGAGAGGGAAAGAGAGATAGAAAGTGGCAGAAAGAGATTTAGTAGGGAAAGTAGGGCCTTCTTCCATGAGAAAGATTGAAGAAAATGGGTTTCAGGAAATAAACAGACCAAGAGAGAAACAAAGATATAGAAAGAGCAAGAGAGAAACAAAGAGGCAGAATGTGAGATAGAGAGAAAAAGGAAGAAAAAAAGTATGCCAAGAGAGAGAAAACAGGTAGAGCCAGAGAGAGAGAGGGAGAGAGAAATCAGAGAGAGAGAGAGAGAGAGAGAGAGAGAGAGAGAGAGAGAGAGAGAGAGAGAGAAATCAGAGAGAGAGAGAGAGAAATCAGAGAGAGAGAGAGAGAGCAAGAACTCAGGTAGAGCCAGAGAGAGAGAGAGAAATAAATCAGGTAGAGCCACAGAGAGAGAGAAATAAATCAGGTAGAGCCACAGAGAGAGAGAGAGAAATAAATCAGGTAGAGCCACAGAGAGAGAGAGAGAGAAATAAATCAGGTAGAGCCACAGAGAGAGAGAAATAAATCAGGTAGAGCCACAGAGAGAGAGACAGATAGAAGCGTCAAACAAAGCAGCATTTCCAGACAGACAGCCATTGTTCAGGCACCAACACAAGGCCGTGTGTGTGTGGATTTGGGGGGTTACAGTTCAAATGTTTGGAGACACTATACATGTCCCGTTGAGGAGAGAGTAAAGTGAGATGTATTGCCGTTGCTAAATTGATTGATGGGTCAATTTGGCCACCCCTTCCTCCCATAGTCCTCTGAGATGCTCTGGTGGTGCTGAGAATGAGACTGGGTGCCAGGTTGTCTGTTGCCAAGCGAGGGATCCTTAGTGCCAGGTTGTCTGTTGCCTATCGAGGGATCCTGAGTGACAGGTTGTCTGTTGCTAGTGTGGAATCCTGACTGACAGGTTGTCTGTTTCCTTGCGAGGGCTCCAAAGTTGCTGAGAAGCACAAGGTATGGAGATGTATGCTCTGTAAATATTAGGAGACATCTATAATGTAATAGGCCTATCTACTAACGGGTGGCAGTCTAAATTTAGAGGGTGAGTGATTTGTTGAACATGGTTATAAATAGGCTATCATAAGTGGTGAGGTGGTATAGAGGAGAGAATGGGGATGAGATTGTACAGTTCAATACAGTCTCTTCATGTGTGTAAGAGAGAGAAAGAGTGAGACAGAGAAATAGAGATAAAATGAGAGATGGAGAGAAAAGAAAGGCAGTACTGTACGTATATGCAAATGGCAGAGGACAAGTAGGTGAGTATGTGTTTATCTGAACCAACACACTAATACCCCTGTGTCCTCCCTTCCAATCCCCACCAGCCACCCTGCACACCAGGCCTACTTAGTTTAGCCTTCAGCCATACTGCCCCTATACCCGCTACACACACACACACACACACACACACACACACACACACACACACACACACACACACACACACACACACACACACACACACACACACACACACACACACACACACACACACACACACACACACACACACACACACACAGACAGACAGACCCTGCAAGAGTACAATGCCACCTTCTCCACTGACTGGGGGGCTTGCTCAGTGTCAGTTTACCTCTCTGTTCAACAGACAAAGAAAGTCTTTATGGCCCCAAAACAGCCCCAAACAGAGTAGCACAAGAGGTGCATAGACACAGGATTATATGGGCTTATTAACAACAAGCGTCTCTTGTGCAAAAAAAAAAACACCTCTTCTGTTCAAAGAGAGAGAGTCTGTCAATGGCTGGGCCTTGAATAGCATGTGAACATTGATATGGAGATGTTATATTGTGAGGGGCATTGTACAGTATGTTGTGTAAACCTTTTGTGCAGGGATAAGTGTTTCTCTGTTGGTTTGTGTGAATAACTTGTAAAGCAAAATTTATAGCAGGTAGCCTAGTGGTTAGAACGTTGGGCCAGTAACCAAAAGGTTGCTGGATTGAATCCCTGAGCTGGTCCAATCAATGAACTTCGGTAGATATTCTAAACAAAGTGTTTTGATAACTTTACAGTGTAACAGTTCCATGTAGAATCAACCATCCTTCACATAATACTGTAGAACAGTGTTCTGCTACTATAACAAGGTGCACATATTACACTGCTCTTTCATCTTCTATTGTCATTCACAGCCGATACAGATACTGTACCTATCAGCATTTTGTCTGGTGGTACATGTTAGTCGTCATCCCTTCATATGGTGTCCCATATAAGACAGATCCCTAACATGTTTGAAGAATACACAGGGTAGATGTATTTTTCAAATCTTTGAGAGAGCCCAACCAGTGATGACCAGGAACAGACTGGTTGAAGACTGAGAATAGAGTGGTGACGGCTGAAGAGACAGTAGAGAGCACGGAAAGACGGCAAACTGGGCAGCAACGGTTGGCAGCCCAATCTGCATTTTCGGAGAGGAAAGACCCCACAGCAAGCTACAGATGGACTTATGGAGATATACCCCCAGGGGTGGCCGAGAGGGGGTAGGATGAGCACCCCAGTCGAACAGACCAAAGGACATCGACATTTGGCAATAGAATGGCTACGATTGCAGAATGTTTTTGCGGCAAAGTCTGCAAGAACCCGCTTGGCATCAAGATCCACTAGGCCAGAATGTAATGCGTGCAGAGTGTGCATGCGACAGAGTGCACAGGAACTACTCCTGGTGACACGCAGGCAGAGTCATGGCCTGGAGTCACCCCACAGTTTCTGGAACCTCCAAGTGCTGCAAGCTTCAACCAAATGCAGAGCACAAAAGAACTGCACAAGAACAGCAGCAGGTTAAGTTTCCTCTAACCAAACAGAAGAAAGAGTAGCTCCAGTTTAATGAAGATGCTGATAAAGTCCTTGAAGCAACAGCCAAAAGGTACATTAAGCATCGCTCTTAATGACCGGAAACCACTGGCAGCATCTGGGTAAATCTCTGGTAGGTAGAACAATGACAGTTAATTGTTTTTGTTATTTTTGGAATTATCACAGCCAGGCAGAAGAACACCAAATGTTATTGAAAACCTAACATAAAAAACATTGCCTGTAGAAGTTCTGAGATTACTGTGTGTTGGTTGTTCGAAGTAAATAACGCCATAAACCCAAAATGTGGGCACGCCCCATCTCCCTAGTGGGGTGGTATCCACATACGCTATGAATTCCGGAGTTTGTGGTTCACTATGAGCAGACTTATAAACAGGAAGTTGAAACTGATCCCATCGGTCCGACTTGTCCTATCTGGCCAGACAACTGGGACTATCTGGTCTGCCGACTGGACTTATCTGGCAGGCAGACTGGTCCTATCTGGCCCGTTGACTGGTACTATCTGGCCGGGCGACTGGTACTATCTGGCTGGCCAACTGGTCCCATCTGTCGCCTGACTGAACCTGTCTGGTTGGCTGGCCGACTGGACCTATCTGGCAGCCCGAGTGTTACTATCTGGTCAACCGACTGGACCGGCCGACTTGTCCTATCTGGCCGGGCCGACTGGTAGTATCTGGACCTATCTGGTAGGTCGGTCGACTGGTCCTTTCTGGCTGACTGACTGGTACTATCTGGCCAGCCAACCCGTCCAATCTGGCTGGCCGACTGGTCCCATCTAGTCGGCCGGGCAACTGGTCCTATTTGGCCAGGCGACTTGTCCGGTTTGGCTGAATGACTGGTCATATATGGCCTTCCAACCGGTCTTATCTGGCCAGCCGACTGGTCCAATCTGATCAGCCGACTGTTCCTGTCTGGCTGTCCGACTGGTCCTATCTGGTCGGTTGAGTGAAACTATGGTGGCCGACTGGTTCTATCTGACCGGCCGACTGGTCCTATATGGCCTTCCGACTTGTCTTATCTGGCCGGCGGACTGGTCCTATCTGGCCCGGCCAACTGGACCTATCTGACCAGCGACTGGTACTCTCTGGCCGGACGAATTTTCCTATCTGGCCGGACGACTGGTCTTATCTGGCTGGATGACTTTTCCTATCTGGCTTGCCGACTGGTCCTCTCTGGCCTGCTGACTAAACCTGTCTGGCCGGCCAACTGGACCTATCTGACCGGCCGACTGGACCTATCTGACCAGCGACGCGTACTCTCTGGCCAGATGACTGGTCCTACAGTATCTGGCCGGACGACTGGTCCTATCTGGCCGGATGACTGTTCCTATCTGGCTGGATGACTTTTCCTATCTGGCCTGCCAACTGGTCCTATTTGGCCTGCCAACTGGTCCTATCTGGCCAGACAACTTGTCCTATCTGGCCGGATGGCTCCCCCCATGCATGAAATATATTTAAAGGCCAAGTTTAAGGTCGCTAGGCTACTAAAAAGTGTACCTTTGCTGATCCAGCTGGCATGGCACAATACAGTTTATTTCAATTCTCTCACAACAGGCTCTTAGTCAGTCTACGCACATATTTTCATTATTTTCGTTACATACTCCAAAGCTACATTACCCAGAAGTCACCTGGACAACTTGTTGTTTGTCAAACAGGAAGGAACACCCTCTCAACAAACAACACATCTTCCATGCCCCACTCCTTCCACTCCTTCATTATGTGGATAAGAAACAGATGCCTTCCCTCCATGTGACGGATTGCTCCATTATTCCCCCCGGAATGTCTGCTTCTTTCTCCTTCCAGCCCAGCCGTACACACGATTGTCTGTGTGTGCGTGCGTTTGTGTAGCCTCCATAATAGAAATATATGACTATAATTGTTTCTTAAGAATCCCAGCAGATCTACAGGCTCCTACACATGAGTCAAGACCAAGCCAAACCACAACGATCCAGACGAGAGTAAACTAATGGGATGAAGACAGCTATGAGAATTGGTGATCAAAAGTGTTTTCCAGATGGTTGGGTCGAGGACATACTTGCAGGTTTAAGGGAAAAAAATGTCTGGCAGTTGAAATATTGATTTTATGTGGTGGTGGGTCGCAGAGCAATATGACAGGAGCTAGGTGAGTCACGCTATAAAAATGTTGAGGGACTGCTGGTTTAAAAGTGGAATAATAAATACAATAGGCAAGAGGAACAGGATGTTTGTCACAACAGAACCAACAGACCCCAATACTGAGTCAGGAGAATACAGGAGAAGAAATTAAGTAGGGAAAGTCAACAGGTTCAAATTACCAAGAACTCATCAGCATCAGCAGCCCAGATCTACTTTCACTGTGCCATGAGACAGAGAACGAGAGAGAAAGAGAGACTGACAAAGACAAAAGGGGAGAGAAAGAGAGACTGACAAAGACAAAAGGGGAGAGAGATGGAGAGACTGACAAAGACAAAAGGGGAGAGAGATGGAGAGACTGACAAAGACAAAAGGGGAGAGAGATGGAGAGACTGACAAAGACAAAAGGGGAGAGAAAGAGAGACTGACAAAGACAAAAGGGGAGAGAGATGGAGAGACTGACAAAGACAAAAGGGGAGAGACAGAGAGACTGACAAAGACAAAAGGGGAGAGAGATGGAGAGACTGACAAAGACAAAAGGGGAGAGAGATGGAGAGACTGACAAAGACAAAAGGGGAGAGAGATGGAGAGACTGACAAAGACAAAAGGGGAGAGAAAGAGAGACTGACAAAGACAAAAGGGGAGAGAAAGAGAGACTGACAAAGACAAAAGGGGAGAGAGATGGAGAGACTGACAAAGACAAAAGGGGAGAGAGATGGAGAGACTGACAAAGACAAAAGGGGAGAGAGATGGAGAGACTGACAAAGACAAAAGGGGAGAGAAAGAGAGACTGACAAAGACAAAAGGGGAGAGAGATGGAGAGACTGACAAAGACAAAAGGGGAGAGAGATGGAGAGACTGACAAAGACAAAAGGGGAGAGAAAGAGAGACTGACAAAGACAAAAGGGGAGAGAGATGGAGAGACTGACAAAGACAAAAGGGGAGAGAGATGGAGAGACTGACAAAGACAAAAGGGGAGACTGTCACATACAAGCGTACACACTTACAACACGCATGCAGGCACACCCAACACACAACACACAACACATAACACACACACAACACTCATGCGGGCACACACACACACTGTCAGGGAGACTGTTTATTTATTTCAGTGTCTAGTGCTGATTCAGTGATGAGTCACTGGTGTCTGGCTCCCAACTCCTCATCAGCAGGGTTTCATTTGAGCCAGGGCTACAGTCGTAAGCAGCCACAGAAGGTGATATACTATTACCTCGTATACACCTTGAAAGTATTTGAGCTATAATTGTCTTAGCGAGATTTTTGCACTTCTGGGAGTAGTGGTTCTGACCAAACGAAAATGAAGCGCAGCTGAAGTATGACATGTATTTGACCCAGGTCTGGCACACACTCTCCACACCCTTCTACCCCCGCACACCGACACCCACACAAGCCTCCCTCGTTCCCCATTCCTCCCCTCTTTCTCCCTACACAGCCACCACATGCGCAGCATTCCTGTGCCAGTGGGAGGGTAGGTCTGTCTGGGTAAACATATTGGCATCATGCCCTTTAGCCTTCCCCTCTTATAGACCACTGGGCTGCTTTGAAATCTGAGGCTACAGAATGCTAACGTCAGTATGTCTGCTTCTTCATGGATCAAGGTTTCCTGGCAGGTAGGAGTGTTGGGCCAGTAACCGAAAGGTTGCTGGAACGAATCCCAGAGCCGACAAGGTAAAAATATGTCATTCTGCCCCTGAGCAAGGCAGTTACAGTAACTGCAAACAACTGGGCGCTGATGACGTAGATGTCGATTAAGACAGCCCCCCGCCCTTCTCCAATTCAGAGGGGTTGGGTTAAAAGCGGAAGACTCATTTCTGTTGAATATATTCAGTTGTGCAACTGACATCCCCTTTCCCAATGCTCTATGACAGGAATGGTGTCACATTCTGTGGATGTCTTATTCGTTATCTCTCTCTCTCGGTTTCTCTCTCGCTTTCACCGCCTCTGTCCTTTCTAAGGAGATGGACATCCTTTTATGCCTGCTCAAAGGTTAACCATCAAAATCTGTTTCTAATTCTATGTTCAAAACATTTTCAATGCTGTCTCTCTGAAAGGAATGAGATGAAGGTTGAACATCCGGACATTACGAACCCCCCACCCAACCACACACACACAACCCCCCATCCTTTTGATCTATCTCTATTACGATCACGCGTGTAATGTTTCCACATATTATGTGGGCAGGTGTGACAAGGTTGATCACTGAGGTAAGTCTATTTCAAATGTGAGTACAGGGTGTGAAAGGAAACCTTCAGCTCAAGGCTCTCTCTCATCACCTAGACAACACAGCTATATGTATAGAGCATGCTTTCACTTTCACAATAGCTACAGACCTATTCAGGATCTATAGTCATCTCAAGGTCTATAGCCGCTATAGGTCTATAGGTGTAGGCCGTGAGCTCCGAGGGTCGTGTTTTCAATCCCAGTGCAAGGCACTCGTTTTAGATTTTTTATTTTTAACCCCATCTTAAACATTAACCCTTAACCATTTGGATTGTATGCATAAACTGAACCGTGAAGTGGTTTCTGTTTTAGCCATATCCCAAACCTTAACCCTCAACTTAACTTTGTGTGTGTGTGTGTGTGTGTGTGTGTGTGTGTGTGTGTGTGTGTGTGTGTGTGTGTGTGTGTGTGTGTGTGTGTGTGTGTGTGTGTGTGTGTGTGTGTGTGTGTGTGTAAGATTTAGTATTAAAACCTCTTAAAACCTTCTAGAACCACCCATCCCAGATCCGGTATATTTGTCATCAGCAACACTGAATAGCATAGCGCAACAGTCAAATAATATTACTAGAAAATATTCATATTCATATAGTGAAATATAGCGAAACACAGTTTATTTAGCCTTTTGTTAATCACCCTGTCGTCTCAGATTTTGAAATTATGCTTTACAGCGAAAGCAATACGAGCGTTTGTGTAAGTTTATCGATAGCATAACAAAACAATAAGTACACCTAGCATCAGGTAACTTGGTCACGAAAATAAGAAAAGGAATCAAATTAATCGTTTACCTATGATGATCTTTGGATGTTTTCACTCACGAGACTTCCAGTTAGACAACAAATGTTAATTTTGTTCCATAAAGATTTTTTATATCCAAATACCTCCGTTAGTTTGGTACGTCCACTTACGCAATGTGGTCGTTCACGCTCATTCTTCAAAATAAAAGCCTGAAACTATGTCTAAAGGCTGTTGACACCTTAGGGAAGACATAGAAAAAGGAATCTGGTTGATATCCCTTTCAATGGGCAATAGGGATGCATAGGAACGACCACCCTCTTCACTGTCAAATGCTCCCTTAAAGCAGGTCTTTCTAAATCGACCTGGCCCAGGATTCCTGGAAGGATATTGACCTCATCCCGTCTGTAGAGGATGCCTGGTTGTTCTTTAAAAGTGCTTTCCTCACCATCTTAAATAAGCATGCCCCTTTCAAAAAATGTAGAACTAATAACAGATACAGCCCTTGGTTCACTCCAGACTTGACTGCCCTTGACCAGCACAAAAAATACCCTGCTGCATACTGCACTAGCTTCGAATAGTCCCCGCGATATGCATCTTTTCAGGGAAGTCAGGAACCAATAAACAAAGTCAGTTAGGAAAGCTAAGGCCAGCTTTTTCAAACAGAAATTTGCCTCTTGCAGCACTAATTCCAAAAAGTTTTGGGACACTGTAAAGTCCAAGGAGATTAGGAGCACCTCCTCCCAGCTGACTACTGCGCTGAGACTAGGAAACACCACTGATAAATCTGCGATAATCAATCATTTCAATAAGTATTTCTCTACGGCTGGCAATGTTTTCCACCTGGCTACCCCAACCCCGGCCAACAGCTCTGCACCCCCACAGCAATTGGCCCAAGCCCCCCGCTTCTCCTTTACCCAAATCCAGACAGCTGATGTTCTGAAAGAGCTGCAAAATCTGGATCCCTACAAATCAGCTGGGCTAGACAATCTGGACCCTCTCTTTCTAAAATGATCTGCCGCCATTGTTGCAACCCCTTTACTAGTCTGTTCAACCTCTCTTCGTATCGTCTTGGATTCCTAAAGATTGTAAAGCGGCCACGGTCATCCCCCTCTTCAAAGGGGAAACACTCTAGACCCAAACTGTTACAGACCTATATCCATCCTGCCCTGCCTTTCTAAAATCTTCGAAAGATAAGTGAACAAACAGATTCAAATACTACCGTACCTTCTCCGCTATGGAATATGGTTTCCATGTGACACCTCCATAGAGATCGCCAGAGGTCCAGACAACAGGCCCTCTGATTTGACACACTGAACTCTATTGGAGACGTAGTTGGTGAACCATGCGAGGCAGTCATTTGAGAAACCAAGGCTGTTGAGTCTGCCGATAAGAATGCAGTGATTGAAAGAGTCAAAAGCCTTGGCCAGGTCAATGAAGACGGCTGCAGAGTACTGTCTTTTATCGATGGCAGTTATTATATCACTTAGGACATTGAGCGTGGCTGATGTGCACCCATGACCAGCTCGGAAACCAGATTGCATAGTGGAGAAGGTACGGTGGGATTCAAAATGGTCGGTGATCTAACTTAGCTTTCGAAGACTTTAGGTCTTTGTAGTTCATGTAGTAACCAAAAAAGTGTTATACAAATCTAAAATGATTTTAGATTCTTCAAAGTGACAAAAGCAGCAGCGTGGAGTCTCTACAAGGTATCGATGACAAAACTTGGCATGTTTTTATATTTATTTAACTAGGCAAGTCAGTTAAGAAAAATTCTTATTAACAATGATAGCCTTGTTCGGGGGAAGAACGACAGATCTTTTTGCCATGTCAGCTCAGGGATTCGATCTAGCAACCTTTTGGTTATTGGCCCAATGCTCTAATCACTAGGCTACCTGCCGCCTCTGTAAATGTAGTGTACAAACAACACATTTTGATTATTTAATTGACCTCCAACATGATTGACACTACTTTTATTGATCTCACATTATTTCTGTATTTTCCAGAGGTACGTGTAGTTGGGCTGTGTGTTATCATTTTAACTTCCAGTTTCCACAATGATGTTTCTGTATGCAGTGCTACTGCTTTGCATATTGAGATGGTTTGGGATGAGTTGGACCACAGTGTGAAGGAAAAGCAGCCAATAAGTGCTCACCATATGTGGGAACTCCTTCAAGACTTTTGGAAAGATCATTCCAGGTGAAGCTGGTTGAGAGAAGACCAATAGTGTGCAAAGCTGTCATCAACGCAAAGGGTGGCTACTTTGGAGAATCTAAAATCTAAAATATAGTTTGATTTGTTTAACACTTTTTTTTGTTGTTGGTTACTACACAATTCGCTATGTGTTATTTCATCGTTTTGATGTCTTCATTATTATTCTACAATGCAGAAAATAGTAAAAACAAAGAAAAATTGTGAATGAGTAGGTGTGTCCAAACTTATGACTGGTACTGTATATAGATATAAATAATGTAAAATAAAGATAAATAGTTAGATATTAACTGATTTGTGTTCCAAGATGCCTTAAAATACAAGACAGGAAAGAGAGACAAAAACAGAATAGTCACTTATGGCAGAGCATTAGTATCTAAAATACCACTGGTACAGTGGCTTGCAATAGTATTCACCCCCTTGGCATTTTTCCTATTTTGTTGTCGTACAACCTGGAATTAAAATATATTTTTTTGGGGGGGGGGGAGTTGTATCATTTGATTTACACAGCATGCCTACCACTTTGAAGATGCAACATATTTTTTATTGTGAACCAAACAAGAAATAATAAAAAAAAAAACAGAACTAGAACGTGCATAACTATTCACCCTGTACCCCCCCAAAGTCAATAGTTTGTAGAGCCACCTTTTGCCGCAATTACAGCTGCAAGTCTCTTGGGGTATGTCTTGGCACATCGAGCCACTGGGATTTTTGCCCAGTCTTCAAGGCAAAACTGCTCCATTTCCTTCAAGTTGGATGGGTTCTGCTGATGTACAGCAATTTTAATTTAAACTTCTTCAGGACTGGTGGGTCCCCTGCGGGACGGTTGAGCTAACATGGGCTAATGCATTTAGCATGAGGTTGTAAGTAACAAGAACATTTCTCAGGACATAGACATATCAGATATTGGCAGAAAGCTTAAATTCTTGTCAATCTAACTGCACTGTCCAAAGTACAGTAGCTATTACAGTGAAAGAATGGCATGATATTGTTTGAGGAGAATGCACATTTTTGAACATAAAAAGTTATTAATAAACAAATTAGGCACATTTGGGCAATCTTGATAAAAAACTTTGAACAGAAATGCAATGGTTCGTTGGATCAGTCTGAAACTTTGCACATACACTGCAACCATCTAGTGGCCAACATCTAAATTGCACCTGGGCTGGAATAATACACTATGGCCTTTCTCTTGCATTTCAAAGATGATCATACAAAAAAATACAAAACTGTAGTTTTTTCTTTGTATTATCTTTTACCGGCTCTGATGTGTTTATATTCTCTGACATTCCATTCACATTTCCACAAACTCCAAAGTGTTTCCTTTCAAATGGTACCAAGAATATGCATATCATTGCTACATGGCCTGAGCTACAGACAGTTAGATATGGGTATGTCATTTTAGGCAGAAATTGAAAAAAGGGGCCGATCCTTACGAGTCATACCACAGATTCTCAATGGGACTGAGGTCTGGGCTTTGACTAGGCCATTCCAAGACATTTAAATGTTTCCCCTTGAACCACTCGAGTGTTGCTTCAGCAGTATGCTTAGGGCCATTGTCCTGCTGGAAAGTGAAACTCCATCCCAGACTCAGGTCTCTGCAAGACTGAAACAGATTTCAGATTTCAAGAATTTCCCTGTATTTAGAGCCATCCATCATTCCTTCAATTCTGACCAGTTTCCCAGTCCCTGCCGATGAAAAATGTGATGCATGATGTTCTCGGGGTGATGAGAGGTGTTGGGTTTGCGCCAGACATAGCGTTTTCCTTGATGGCCAAAAAGCTATATTTTTGTCTTATCTGACCAGAGTACCTTCTTCCATATGTTTGGGGAGTTTCCCACATTCCTCTTGGCAAACACCAAATGGGTTTGCTTATTTTTTTCTTTAAGCAATGGCTTTTTCCTGGCCACTCTCTTATAAAGCCCATCTCTGTGGAGTGTACGGCTTGAAGTGGTGCTATGGACGGATACTCCAATCTCCGCTGTGGAGCTTTGCAGCTCCTTCGGGGTTATCTTTGGTCTCTTTGTTGCCTCTCTGATTAATGCCCTCCTTGCCTGGTCCCTGAGTTTTGGTGGGCGGCCCTCTTTGCAGGTTTGTTGTGGTTTTTTAATAATGGATTTAATGGTGCTCCGTGGGATGTTCAAAGTTTCAGATATTTTTATATAACCCAACCCTGATCTGTACTTCTCCCCAACTTTGTCCCTGACCTGTTTGGAGAGCTCCTTGGTCTTCATAGTGCCCCTTGCTAGGTGGTGCCCCTTGCTTTGTGGTGTTGCAGACTCTGGGGCCTTTAAGAACAGGTGTGTATATACTGACATCATGTGACAGATCATGTGACACTTGGATTGCACACAGGTGGACTTTGTTAAACTAATTATGTGACTTCTGAAGGTAATTGTTTGCACCAGATCTTATTTAGGGGCATCGTAGGAAAGGGGGTGAATACATATGCACGCACCACTTTCAGTTTTGTATTACTTAGAATCTTTTGAAACAAGTTATTTTGTTCTTTTCACTTCACCAATTTGGACTATTTTGTGTTTGTCCATTACATGAAATCCAAATAAAAATCTATTTCAATTACAGGTTGTAATGCAACAAAATAGTAAAAATGCATACTTTTGCAAGGCACTGTAGATAGGGATCTTTTTCCACCATGTGTACAAATCCCCCCCATCCACCCTCCGCCCCCATCCACCCCAATGTTCCTCAATGATTGGATTTTCTTTGTGTCCTGGTTTTGAATTCTATTTCTACTCTTGACGACTATTCCCGTTGGGATGGCCCTGGACAGGGCCCTCTTATTTGTGAAGCAGTCCGTGTGGATGTGGACCATGGATGTGCCCGCAGTGTCTTCAATTCTTTACCTGCTGCAGACAGGGCTCAGTTCTTACCAGGTGCCCCATATCCCCATTATTACGGGAAATAAGTAGCCTACTTTGAGCCCCCCTGAGTACATCACTGTTCTCATAACCTTGTCAGACAAGAGCAGAGGATGATCACAAGGGTTTTCACTGGGGCCTATGCATGGCTGTTAAAGCAGGAGGAAGCTGTCAGCCTGTCTAACTGTCTGACAGTTTTCTTCTCCCTTTCTAGCAGCTCCCTCTATCTCTTTTTGATATTTTCCGCCCTCTTGTCTCCCTCCGTTTTGATGTACATTTTGATTTCATTCGATTTTCAGGTATTTCTTTCTGTGTGTGGGACCTGTCTGACACAGGACAGTATAATACATGAGAGTATCGTACCCATCTCTAAGGCTGAAATGGATAACAGGAGCAACAGACGTCCTGGGAAGGGGGAGGGATTTTTTAAATATACTTTGTTCAAGTTAATTGAGTTTAGGATGAAGGTAAATATCCTATGACCATCCTTTTCCAAAAGAGTTGGCTCCGACGGCCACTACTGAACATTAAACATGGACATTTCACAGCAACTCGTGAAATCAGAGATTTGTTCAAATAGTAAGTTAGATTGATGTATAACTGTGACTTTTTCTCTGTGTGAAAACGGTGGCCCAGCTAACAATTCGAAGGATATGGTTTTTGTTATGTAACCCGTAATGTTCCCATGATGTTTGAGTGTCCAATTTTCTGTTAGTTCAGGGAACATTCTATGTATGTTAGCAAAAACCTGTGTCTTGTCAACGTTAAACCATGAGGTGTAGTTTAATCTGTTGTTTAAATGAGATTTTACTGCTTGCTTGAGCTACTTGATGTGAAATAGAGTTCCATGTAGTCATGGCTCTATGTAGTACTGCGTGTTTTCCAGAGTCTGTTCTGGACTTGGGGACTGTGATTAAGGAGTAACATTAAAACATGAAGATTAAACAACTCTGCAGAAAACCCTAACATTTTTTAAATAAGTAAATAAATCAAATCAATGATGTGAGAACAGTGGGATTAATTGATAATTGACACAGACATGGTGGTGTAGCAGGAACTTTGTAATGCCAAGAACCAATAGTCTGTGAATTCAAATCCCAGGAGAGGACATGTTGAATAATAATGACTGTATAAATAAATATGCACAATCAAATCATGAGTGTGTAAAAAAATGTCATGGATGTTCAATTGTGTATTGGTGTCCCTAACCTTGCAGACAAAAAGCTTTGAATGGATCACTGGTTCAGGGGTGATGTGTAGAGAAACACTTTTTTTTGTAGATCGTTTCTTAAGAGATTAGGCGACGTCCTTAAAATGTCTCCAGAAAAAGATGGGAACTTGACAAAAACCTCCAGTGGACCATGATAGAACGTCTTATGTTTTAAATGTCATTGGACACAGGAATGTTCTTGCAACGTTCCAATGAAACGTGTCTAGAACATTAATATTCAATATTCTGGCAACATGGTCACCACGTTCTGGATAAATTGTGTTTGACATTAAGAGAATGGTCTCTTGGAAACAGTCCTAACCCATCCCATACTGTTTTTATACTGTTTTTATTTATTTACTTTTCTGCTCTTTTGCACACCAATATCTCTACCTGTACATGCCCATCTGATCATTTATCACTCCAGTGTTAATCTGCAAAAATTGTATTATTCGCCTACCTCCTCATGCCTTTTGCACACATTGTATATAGACTGCCCATTTTTTCTACTATGTTATTGACTTGCTAATTGTTTACTCCATGTGTAACTCTGTGTTGTCTGTTCACACTGCTATGCTTTATCTTGGCCAGGTCGCAGTTGCAAATGAGAACTTGTTCTCAACTAGCCTACCTGGTTAAATAAAGGTGAAATCATTTTTTTTTTTTTAAATCACTGGAACATTCCTATGAAAAGGTTAGGTAATGACCTAATGAGACCTAATGAGACTCATCTCTAAAGTTGTGGGAGTGGTTGTTGTTAGCTGGGAGTCGCCTACAGCTATAGGGTGTTTTATGGTCCTACAGTAGCAGTATGTTTTTTAGAGCCAGGGTGAGGAATTTAATTCACCCTGTCAGCTAACACCAACCAGGAGAAAAACTGAGAAGGCAAGAGGGAGAGAAAGAGAGAGGGAGTGATTTATGTATGTGTGAACACAGAGCATGTTACTGTCTTAGCAGTGAGTATTTTCACTGAAACACAGTCAGGTTTTTATGCAGCAGCTCTGTCACACCATAACGCCAAAACCACTATACCAAACCACTCTACAAACCACTGACAAAGCCACGGTAAAGGGTATACTGCTCTCTAGTGGTTTACAACTAAAAAGCAGCTTCTCATATCAGAGCTAATCCAATGGGAAGCACTGTTGTGCTGTAGATTGGGACTGTGGAGGAAAGGAGTTGTACAAGCATAGTTGAACACAGCCCAACCAGACCAGAGAGAGAAAGGGAGGGAAATAGGGAGTGAGAGAAAATGGGGAAAAGAAAGAAACACGGAGAGACTTTGCTTACAGAGGAGAAGAAGAAAAAAGGTTGGAGGGAGAAAGGGGGAGGTAGAGGGGGCAACATTTTGCCCAGCTGCAGGTGAATGACCTAATTGTGCCCTTCTCTCCTTCTCTCTAACTCTCTCTGTCTCTTTACCTTACCTCTGTCTTCAGACTAATGATGTTGAATGAGGGTTAGAGTGTCAGTCAGAGACAACAGCAGGTATAACATAATACCTACATGACATTCTTCCTAAAGACTTCTACTTCTAAAGAGATCTGAAACAAGCCAAAACACACATTATTACACGACTCCGTTTGCAGTTTTCAAAGCTGCCAAGAAAGACCTTATGAAAGAGTGAGTGCTGTAGATACAGTAGTAATGTGAAGATAGATTTTGCAATGGAACAACCCAGTTAACAACAGCGTTCCCAGTTTTCTGTAGGTTAGGAGGATTTTCTATCAAATTCGGACCAAACATACACAGAACATGGTTGCCATGTTTGCAGAACATAATGTATTAATGTTCTACACATGTTTCATGGGAACATTGCAGGAACATTCATGTGTCCAGTTTTCTGAGGGCTAGGAGAATATTCCATCAACATCCCACCAAACTTATCCAGAACATGGTTACTCTGATTTGTGAACCATTGATCCATTCCTAGCTCTTCTTCTGCTGACAAGGTTAGGAATACTCAGACACACTTTTAATATAAACTGTTTTCAATGTAAATATTTGACATAGATGATTACATTGTGCATGTTCATTTATACAGTAATTATTATTCAACATGTCTTCTGGGATTTGAACTAACTTCTTGCTACATGATACTCTGATCTCCCTGCTACACTACCATGTCCATGTCAGGTGTTGGTTAATCTGACTATTCTCATCATTGATTCGATTGACTAATTTCAGCGATTTAAGGGCTTTCTGTATAGTTTTCTAATGTTGGTGGGGTATGTTATTTTGCGTAGCGGATAACAGCCATCTTACAGGATCAATACTGCTATTTTGTGTCTGTTTTTTACGCTAATTTGAACTCGTTTTGTACATAATGTATCCGCTATCATTTCCTATGACCCCAAACAGCTTCTGGACATCAGAAAAGCGATCACTAGCCTCGATTTGGACGAAAATGTCACAAGGCCCTAATCCGCAGGAATCAGAAGACAAAGTGAAAGAGAGACAGAGGAGGTGCTATCCTTACGAGACTACGCTGGCGAGCAAATAAACTGCCATTGACAGTTCTCTTTGTGATGCACACCAATATAGAACTAATAAATAATAATCATTTTTGAGGTGGTGAAAATGTGGTCATAATTCATGCTCAAGGGGAAATCCTACAGATTCCCATCTTTCAATGAGAGACTAATTTTAAATCGATCAGATAGGTGTGTTTTAAAGGACTATCATATATTGCTAAGAATGTGAGACTAGGGTGATTTCCGTAGCTGGTCTCGAATACAGGCCACCAATAGCAATGACGAATGCCCTTACCACTGTCCCAATAAAGGATATATCTAGGACATGTGCTTATTAGGCCAGTATATGTCATGGACGTCATTCAAGGAAGACCAAGGTGCAGCGTGGTGAGCGTACATTTGCTTTTATTTAGTAAAATTTGACCAACAAAACAAGAAATAACAAAATCGACTGTGAAGCTTACAAGGGCTATAGTGCCCCTAACAAAGACAACTTCCCACAATGACCTAAGGGAAAAAGGCTGCCTAAGTATGATTCCCAATCAGAGACAACGATAGACAGCTGTCCCTGATTGAGAACCATACCTGGCCAAAACATAGAAATACAAAAACATAGAAAACAGAACATAGAATGCCCACCCAAATCACACCTTGACCAAACCAAATAGAGACATAAAAAGGCTCTCTAAGGTCAGGGCATGACAGCATAGTTAATCCCTGTCCAGAATATACCCTAACCCCTCCTCCCTAGGCACTTGAGTAGATGTATCAATCAACCAATCAATCAAATGTATTAATAAAACCCTTTTTACATCAGCAGATGTCGCAAAGTGATATACAGAAACCCAGCCTAAAACCCTTAACAGTAACCAATGCAGATGTAGAAGCACGGTGGCTAGGAAAAACTCCTTAGAAAGGCTGGAACCTAGAAAGAAACCTAGAAAGGAACCAGGCTCTGGGGGGTGGCCAGTCCTTTTCTGGCCATGCCGGGGGGAGATTCTAAGAGAACATGGCCATTAAGGCCAAATCGTTCTTCAAGATGTTCAAATGTTCATAGATGACCAGCAGGGTCAAATCACTATGGTTGTAGAAGGTGCAACAGGTCATCGCCAAGAGTAAATGTAAGTTGGCTTTTCATAGCAAAGCATTCAGAGGTTGAAAGAGAGAGAGGTGAGAATTAGAGGGAGCATACTTAAGTTCACACAGGACACCAGATAGGACAGGAGATTTACACCAGGTAGGACAGGAGTATTACACCAGATAGGACAGGACAATTACACCAGATAGGACAGGAGAATTACACCAGGTAGGACATACTGACCCTGGCCCCCCGGCACATAGTTTATTGCAGAATAGATACTGGAGGATGAAACAAGGGGGGGGGGGGGGGCGGGGGACACTGTGACCCCATCTGACGAAATCCCCGGACAGGGCCAACCAGGCAGGATATAACCCCACCCACTTTGCCAAAGCACAGCCCCCACACCGCTAGAGGGATATCAACAGACCACCAATTTACTAACATATTGTACGTTTTGCTAATCCATAACGTATTGTACACATTTCAAATCATAGCATACAGTATCATAAGAATTGTAATTTGTAACATATCATACGAAATGGATGATGGATAACCATAAATTAATACATACCATGCAAAACTTAACATATCATATTAAATGGAGTGTCTCGGATTTGAGTACAGAATAATACGAAATGCTCTGAGACCAGATTGAGATAGCATGTTCCCTTCACTAACGGAAAACTGGACACTCAAACATTAGGGGAAAATTACAGGTGAAATTACATTTTTTTTTATCTCTCAATAGAATTGTTAGCTGGGAATAAATCCTTATTTTCTCCTTCTCCTCCCTCTCTCTTCCAACTCCTCTTACCAAGTCATCTTTCTTTGAACTTTGAACTTTTGCAACATTTCAAACCTTAGCAACAGAAAGACTTAATGAAAGTGTGAGTGCTGTAGATAGTAATGTGAAGGTTGATTTTGCAATGGAACAATCAATCCCTCTCTCCCTCCTCTCCTCCCTCTCTCTTCCAACTCCTCTTACCCAGTCATCTTTCTTTGAACTTTGAACTTTTGCAACATTTCAGAGCTCTCCTGGGCAGTTGATAGGGTACAAGCAAAGAAGTTAGGGAGCACCACACCCATAGACCCGGCCTGCTGTGACCTTTGAACTCCTGCAATATGGCTTACTACAGCCTAATCAGTAACAAAGAAGCACTGTGAAGTAGGGTTAAAAAGGGGCTGCCACATTTGAAATCACATGCAATAGCAACACTATATCATGATGACTCTCAAGGAATGGGCAATGTGGTGATTAAACAAATTCCTTACTATCTGAGGTAAGGTTAGGGGTTAGGTTAAGGTTAAAGGTTACATTATGGTTGGATAAATTGGATGTCTTATTAGTCAACACTTGCAACATGGCATGTCTTCCATGTCCCTGTTCAAATACTTGTATAATGCAGCATTAAGTAAGCACCAATTAGACATGACTGCACAGGCGAAAGCTATTCACCTGTCTAAGTGCAAAAGGTCTGATAAACACAAAACCCTTGTGTCTGGGTAGAAAGACAGATGGACAGTAACAACAGACTCTATTACCACCACTCTCTCTCTCTCTCTCACACACACACACACACACGCAAAGACACCCTGTTGTCACACTCCCCCTCCAGAGCCTCACTCTCATCATCATTCCTATACTCATTTACTCCTACCAACCACAGGACTCAGAGGAGCTACAACTGGCTCTGTCAATGAACTGTGACAAGGTGTTGTTCTTTGGGTTTTTCTCCTCCCTCTCTCGCCTTCCGGGAACACTAATTGGCCACATGCAGAGTAATGTGACCAATCGAATCATCCTCGGCAGAGAGCCGGAGCTGCAGATCGGAAGAGCAGAGCGTTGGGCTCAGTCCGGCTCCCACGCCGAAGAGTTCCTGGGGTGACACTATCTTTTCCTCCCTTTACCTCGGGAATACCTTGGGATTTACCCCCCATCTTCTCATCCCACGGATTTGGTGGTTTTCCCGCCCCTCGCCTCGCCTCCTGCCCGCCCTCGGATCAGAGCTCGGGTGAAAAGGGCACCATCAGAGGGGTGATCGCTGGCCCTGGTGCAACACTACAGTGAGTAACCTTAAGGACAGACAGGGAGTAAGGCGATCCCAGCCACTGAGAGGGGGTGATACGAGACTGTGTGTGTGAGAGAGAGAGAGAGAGAGAGAGAGAGAGAGAGAGAGAGAGAGAGAGAGAGAGAGAGAGAGAGAGAGAGAGGGAGAGAGAGAGAGAGACAGACAGACAGACAGACAGACAGACAGACAGACAGACAGACAGACAGACAGACAGACAGACAGACAGACAGACAGACAGACAGACAGACAGACAGAGAGAGACAGAGTCAGAGAGGAGACACACAGAGAGAGAGAGAGAGAGAGAGAGAGAGAGAGAGAGAGGTGAGACTGTGGTGCATCACTACAGAAAGAAAATACAAAATGTTTACTTTCAACTTTAAATTGTAAGATGGATTTTGTGCAATATCCTTGAACATTGTGCAAGAACTTGACCGGGGGAATCACCGATTTCGGCTAAACTTAACCAAGACTGTATCTACTGTCAATAATGTACATGTAAATGAATACATAAACACAGCTTGTACCCTTAGAGACCCTAGACTGAAGAAGTCAAATAACAGGTCAACTTTTTCCAGCTAGAAGTAACAAAATGGGTGTTTCTTTTAATTTTTAACACATGTTAGATATAGGCCTAAGTAGGACAATGGCAGGTCAACTTGCACAACCTGTCCAACTCTGTTTAATAACCACAGAGAAAGCATTTACAGGATTTATCTATAAGATAACTGAGTGTCTATAACTGTTTAGCTCTGGGTGGTTAACAGGTTCTCCCCACTTGTTCTCAATGGATCTTTAAGGGGATGGGGGTAAAGCTGGACAATAGAATGGGGAATGGAGTTTCCATCCATATGCTATTAAACAACATTCGTCAGATGCGGTAATCAATACCAGTGGAGGCTAGTGGAGGGTGAAATCGGAGGACAAGTAAAACAGCCTCTCCTTTCATATACCGATACCCCTTAAACTTTGACACCTAAGACAAACACTCAATAACATGCTAGTAATATGTTATCTCCAATTAGCTTATCTGTGGGAAAATGGAAAAACTCTCCTGCAGCCCATTTTGCAGTATCATCGCTGGCTAAACTAAGCTATAGCTTCGGGAGCTGTGTAGCCCAGCTACAATATTTCCAACCAACAGCCCCAAACTATCTCAGCAGCCACTGAGCCCCCTCATCAATCCACACTGAGAGCACACAGACAGAGTGCTGTTTGTTAACATCATCTGATAGCCGCCGCTATCCCACATATACGCTGAGGAGAAAAGGGCCAGGGCCAAAAGACATGGGGGGATATGGGAGATTTGTAACCTCTTCTTGTGTGTGATTGTGTATCTATGTGATTGTGTGTGTGTGTGTGTGTCTATGAGATTGTGTGTGTGTGTGTGTGTCTATGTGATTGTGTGTGTGTGTGTGTTTGCCTCCTCTGCACGCCGTATGCCCCTCATGTGACGGCCTCTCTGATGGCCTCTCTCAAGATGGCATCCCGCCTCCTCAGGAAAATGAAGCACTTCTAACTGTGCTAACACATAGCCATGTTTACTATTACCCTATAGAATTTCTGTAATAACAGGCCCATGCTTGCCCTAGAGAGAAGAAGTGGTAGCTAGCAGCTAGCCTCCGCAGCCTGACTTGTAGCCTGTACCAGTGACTAGTTCTGACTGTAAAGAATCTGTCGTTGAATTAGCCAACATAAGTGCTTCAATATTCCACATTTTATGACACACAATTACAGAGGTTGAAAAGTACAAAATTGTCATACTTGACTAAAAGTATAGATACCTTAATAGAAACTTACTCAAGTAAAAGTGAAAGTCATCCAGTAAAATGCTACTTGAATAAAAGTTTTAAAGTATATGGTTTAAAATATACTTAAGTGTCAAAAGTAAATGTAGTTGCTAAAATATACTTAAGTGTATCAAAGTTAAAGTAAAAGTATAAATCACTTAAAATTCCTTATATTAAGCAAAGTAGACTGCACCATTTTCTTGTTTTTAAAATGTATGGACAGACAGGGGCACACTCCCACACATTATTTACAAAAGATGCATTTGTGTTTAGTGAGTCCGCCAGGCCAGAGGCAGTAGGGGTGACCACGTGTTCTCTTGATAAGTGCTTGAATCTGACCATTTTCCTGTCCCGTTAAGCATTCAAAATGTAACAAGTACTTTTGGTTGTCATTGAAAATGTATGAAGTATAAAGTGCAATATTTTCTTCAGGAATGTAGTGAAGTAAAAGTAAAAGTAGTCAAAAATATAAATAGTAAAGTACAGATACCCCCCAAAACTACTTAAGTAGCACTTTAAAGTATTTTCACTTAAGTACTTTACACCACTGCACAATTATAATGTTGATGATAAAAATCCCTTACTCCAGCGAGGCTCCCACAACATTTAGCAACAATTGAATATTTTGTAACTGTCCTCATGTGTAGTCAAGGCTCAGGGCTAGTTTTTACTACCAAGTGTAATTTTATCCCTTACCCAGAAAAACAGAAAAACGATAACACAATTTTACCGTGTGAACTGTACAGATATTGTACAGCTTTCGACATGTACATTATTTAAGTGTTTTTGTATCAAAGGAACAGCTTTGTTAGCTGTATCAAGAGCGTCTGCTAAATGACTTAAATGTAATGTAATGTATACTTACAGACAGTGCAGGGTTCACAGTTTACAGGCTAAAGTTACACACAGAACAATCCCTTTAAGTCCCTCTGGTCCATGATGTGAGTAAGATACAGCACTTAAAAAACATTTTGTAAAATATATGTGCAATGTTTTCTCAGCTCGTCTCTTAAAGCTAGCTATATATACACAATGCAATCAAGAGACTTCATAAAAAGCACATTTAATCTCATATAAACCTCAAACATGATCATACTCTATTCTTGGTGAACCTTGTTCGAGTTCTGACAGAAAAATCATATAGCCATCATATAGGCTACAGTCAGTACATGAGGAGGGTGTATATTATTTGTCATCCATAAAGCATATTAACATGTTGCTGAACAAGACTAGAGAACAGAAGGGAGAGTGAAGTCCCAGTCTGGTACTGTAGTGATTGTTACTGAGTCTGTTCCTCCAAGATTAAACTCACCACATTCCTGCTCTGCATGTCGCTGTGTTCCACTGACAGATACCCCACTGAGTACTTCTCTAATCACCTGCAACAACATTCTAGACGTTTCTGGATGTTTCTGTCTCTCTGTCTGTCCCCCTATGTACATAACGAACTGCATAACAGTGTCAAAGTGGAATTGTAAAGTCAAAGTTGTCCATGTTTATAAAGTTGTTATAAATGGTCTTCTATGATTCTTGGCATAATTATGCTTGTTTCCAGATACCTTTATCCTGACCTGCCCACTTGCCTGCCCTCGACCCCTCACCTCCCTGTAACCATGACAACCAAAATGACCAACGACCTGGACGGGAACAAGGTCTCCTCCTCCCCTCTTCTGTTGTCCACATCATCCCCATCCTACCTGTCTTGCCAGCGTCTGGTGACCAAGGATGGTCACTGTGCCCTGCGCTCCTCCCCTCCCTCTCCTGGCCTGTGGCCCTCCTGGGCCTCTGCCTCTGCCTGGCTGCTAGCTCTACAGGTAAAATAAATGAGTTGACGCACACCCTAAATAGTTGAAGAGGTGCTGCTGACTAAATGGAAAAGTAAACTTAAAATCAAAAGTTACACACAGACACTCTATGCACCTGATTCGCAGACATATATTAAGAACTTGATTATTAGACCAGGATCAGGCTTTATCTCTGTCTGGGAAACCAGCAATAATTGAATTGGTAAATATACCCTGGCTCGTCCCTGCAGGACCTGTGGGGGGCAGTGGTGTGCCTGCGCTGGCGCTGGGTCCTCTTGGCCTTCTGCACCTCCTTCGTGGCCCACTGGCTGCTGTTCGCCTGCCTGTGGTACCTACTGGCCCACTTCAATGGAGACCTGGCGGTGGAGGACCACGACGCTCCTCCAGAGGGTCACGTAGTGTGTGTCAAACACATCACCAGCTTCACTGCAGCCTTCTCTTTCTCCCTGGAGACCCAGCTGACCATAGGGTACGGCACCATGTTCCCCAGTGGGGACTGTCCCAGCGCTATAGCCCTGCTGGCGGTTCAGATGCTGCTGGGGCTCATGCTGGAAGCCTTCATCACAGGTACTTTCTAATGGAGAGGATCCCTTCTCTTTCTCACTTTCTCAGTTTGTTGTTGTACCTTTCAATGCTAAGGGAACAGCTGTTTGATCTTCATCTTCGTTATTTTACTTTCTTGTTTATATTCGGTCTTTGTTTCAATGGGTCTCTTGAGATTTAAAAAAATAGAACATACCTCATTCTAAGGAAAATGACTGATATGTAAATCTTCACTCTCTCTCTTACCCATCCCCGCCCTTCAGGTGCGTTTGTGGCTAAGATCGCCCGTCCCCAGAAGCGTGCGGGGGCCATCCAGTTCAGCCCCCAGGCGGTGGTAGGTCAGCACCAGGGCCAGCCCTGCCTCATGTTCCGGGCCACCAACCTTCTGCGCCGCCCCCTGGTGGATGTGGAGGTCAGTGCCGTCCTGTACGAAGAGAGAGACGACCAGGTCCTGCACCAGACCAACCTGGACTTCCAGCTGGACCGGCTGGGCCCCCGCCCCTGCCCATTCTTCATCTTCCCCCTCACCTTCTACCACATCCTGGACCGCCACAGCCCCCTTTACCCAGCCCTGCGTGAGGGCAGCACCAGCCACTTTGAGCTAGTGGTGTTTCTCTCCGCCTCACAGGAGGGCACGGGCGACGCCTGCCAGAAAAGAACGTCCTATCTGCGCCAGGAGATCCAGTTTGAGCGGCGCTTCGTGCCCGCCATGGGGCTGGACAAGCATGGCAGGTACCAGGTGAGCAGTCAGCACTTTGGCATGGCCCACTGCAAGGAGCCGCTGGACAAGGAGTGTGTGGTGCAGATCAACGGGGACGGGAGTGACAGGATGGAGTAAGGGGGGAAAGGAGTAGGGTGGAAGGGAAAGAGGGGTAGGAGAAAGAGGGAGAAAGAAGCGTGGGAGGAGGGGGAGGATGGGGAGAAGGAAGCATGGGAGGAGGGGGAGAAGGAAGCGTGGGAGGAGGGGGAGAAGGAAGCGTGGGAGAAGGGAAAGAAGGGGAATAGGGTAAAGCTGAGAGGAGTAAGGGACAGAGACAACTTGGGATGGATGGGTTCCAGGGTTTACAATGTGTGTGTGTGTGTGTGTGTGTGTGTGTGTGTGTGTGTGTGTGTGTGTGTGTGTGTGTGTGTGTGTGTGTGTGTGTGTGTGTGTGTGTGTGTGTGTGTGTGCGTGCGTGCGTGCGTGTGTGTGTGTGTGTGTGTGTGTGTGTGTGTGTGTGTGTGTGTGTGTGTGTGTGTGTGTGTGTGTGTGTGTGTGTGTGTGTGTGTGTGTGAGGGAGGCAGGGAGGGTAGCAACATAGGGATATAGATAGGGGCAGAAAGGGAGAGTTAGGGACATTATGGGAGGGACAGGTTTCTATGGCTCTGCTACCTGGTATCAGCTACCTACTTTTTACAGTCCCGTAGCTCTTCAAACATTCAACCTCCAGCTGCGTACCTCTAGCATCAAGGTCAGCGCACTCTCAAATGTTGTTTTTTGCCATCATTGTAAGCCTACCACATATGATACATGTATTAAACATAAGAATGAGTGTGTTTTTGTCACAACCCTGCTCGTGGGAAGTGACAAAGAGCTCTTATATGACCAGGGCACAAATAATAATATAATGATAATCAATCATTTACTTTTTGCTTTCATATAAAACCCTATTTGTTCATAGAAAATTGTGAATAACTCACCACAGGTTAATGAGAAGGGTGTGCTTGAAAGGATGCACATAACTCTGCAATGTTGGGTTGTATTGGAGAGAGTCTCCGTCTTAAATCATTTCCCGCACACAGTCTGTGCCTGTATTTAGTTTTCATGCTAGTGAGGGCTGAGAATACGCGATTTACCAAGGTACGCGATTTACCAAGGTACGCGATTTACCAAGGTACGCGATTTACCAAGGCAAGAAACTCTGACCGCAGCCCTATCCAGAAATCTGGCAGTGGCTTCTGATTAAATTACATTTTCACAGAACGGCTTGTTGCAATTTCGGTGAGGCTCTCTTGTTCAGAAAACGGTAAGTGGACTGGAGGGACAACGAATCCAGTTGTTTATGTCGTCCGTTTCGGGAAAGTACCTGCGTAATTGCACATCCAGCTCATTCAGGTGCTTCGCTATATCACTTTTGACATTGTCCGTAAGCTTGAGTTCATTTGCACACAAAAAATCATACAATGATGGAAAGACCTGTGTGTTGTCCTTGTTAATGCAGACAGAAAACTTATTGATTTTGTCCCGCACATTGAATATAGTTGTGGAGAGTCCCTGTAATCCTAGATTCAGATCATTCAGGTGAGAAACAACATCACCCAGATAGGCCAGTCGTGTGAGAAACTCATCATCATGCAAGCGGTCAGACAAGTGAAAATTATGGTCAGTAAAGAAAACTTTAAGCTCGTCTCTCAATTTTTAAAAAAACTTGTCAATACTTTGCTCCTTGATAAACAGTGCACTTCTGTATGTTGTAAAAGCGTCACATGGTCGCTGCCCATATCATTGCATAATGCAGAAAATACATGAGAGTTCAGAGGCCTTGCTTTTTAGTTTTCACTGTAGTGTCTAAAACGTATTTCAAGCTATCAGGCATTCACTTGGCAGCAAAAGCCTCTCGGTGGATGCTGCAGTGTACCCAAGTGGTGTCGGGAGCAACTGCTTGCAGGCGCGTTACCACTCCGCTATGTCTCCCTGTCATGGCTTTTGCGCCATCAGTACAGATACCAACACATCTTGACCACCAAAGTCCATTTGATGTCACAAACCTGTCCAGTACTTTAAAAATATCCTCTCATATTGTCCTGGTTTCCAGTGGTTTACAGAAGAGGATGTCTTCCTTAATTGACCACCCATAAACGTAACGGAGATACCAGGAGCTGTGCCAGGCCCGCTACGTCTGTTTACTCATCCAGCTGTAACGCGTAGAATTCACTGGCTTGTATGCGAAGCAGTAATTGTTTCAAAACATCTCCTGCCATGTCACTGATGCGTCGTGAAACAGTGTTGTTTGATGAAGTCATTGTCTGTGTAGTTTTTGTTGGCCTTTTCCCCAGCATTGCCCCAGCCATATCCAGCAGGAAGAATGAATTCCTCCACAATAGTATGGGTCTTGCCTGTCCTAGCCACTCGGTAGCTCACCATATAAGACGCTTCTAGCCCCTTCTTATAAATGGTATCTGTTGCTTTTATACGTCTTACTACTCGAAATTCGTCTTTATTCTTGCTCAAAAAACTCCTGTGGCTTATTTTTCAAATGATCATGTTTCGTTTCTAAATGCCTGCCCAAGAGTGAAGGTTTCTCGCGAGAGAGTAACGGTTAATGTGATTGGATGTTAATTATTTGACTAGGCTACCTGTATTTGACATTGTGTTGTTATTTCACTAAACACTAGATGGTTTAATTTTATTTTTGGCAGTGAAACGAGGCTACTCAGGAGAGAAAAAAACTCACCCAATTGTATAGCCCCGTTGGAAAATATAAATGTAGTGGGAATAACATTTTTATTTGGCGTACACCTGACGGCAGTGCAAGTACCCCAGTTTGGACATATCTGGTCTAGTGGAATAAAGAACACAAGATTGTAGAACATGTTCTAGCTACCTGAGAACTCTAGAACCAACAGTTACATTCACTGCCATGAAGGATGATATTCCACGATCAATAACACTACGCTGCTATGGAATACACTCTGGCTGCATTTACACAGGCAGCCCAAATCAGATATTCTGTCCAATTATTGGCAAAAGAGATTTTCCTGGTAATATTTTACAAATAATTATCAGAATTGGGCTGTCTGTGTAAACGCAGCCTCTGTAATGTAGACCATCCCACTTTGAAAGGTGACAACTCAATGTCTTCAATCATTTTAAGCTGAGGTATCACGCGTTAGAAGATATTAGTTGATTTAACTGCAACATTGATTAGATTACTGCCTTAAATGTTTATGAGAAATCTTCACTGAAATCAGTGTGTGTCTATTTACGCCAAATATTAGTCAAAGATGAAATGTAATACTATGTTATACATTGATTACACATGTTGAATATGTAAAATGCTATGGCTTTAGATTGAGCACTTTAGTGATAGGCGAAACATTTGGAGAAAGATGTAAGTAGATCATCTTTATATTTTCCCTTTGAATTTATGTAAAGACAGAAATCACTATTACATCATGCATTTGAGTCAACAGCAATAAACAAATATTAAAGAGTAAATGGAAATAATGTTATGGAAAGAAAGAGAGATAAAATCTTATTGTATCATAATACATGTTCCAATGGCTTGTACAGTGTACATTACATGTAATAAAATAATATTTTCTGAACAATTCAAATAGAGAAACAATACTTGTTCATACTTTCTCTATACTTCATTTCACAGAATCTCTCACGATACCCAATGTTTTACTAAATAACATAATATTCTATACATGTTGAACGTGGATGACAATTGGCTACAAAATGTAATCTTGTATGGCGATGAGGGTATTACAGCTGGATGTGTATGTTACTATGTCAAGTCAGCCTCGCTACCATGCTGCCCCCTGTCTTTCCTCACCGGTACTGTGCAACAGCTGTTGGAAACTTATCAGAGCAGCAAACTATATGACATCACTAGAATACACACATTATTGAGAAAGCAGACAGAATGTGATTACCATTGTTTTATTTATGGAAAAATACAATACATCCATTTCCTTTTCATTTCAGAACGCATAAGACAACATATTGCTACAGTGTTACATGATGGTATGTTTCTAGAAATTAAACAAACATGGTCAATATTCAATATAATAGTACAATCTGTATAATCTGCCAAAAGTAAAAATGTAGATTCACAGAGTGATTTTGAAAATGTTTCAACAGAAAAAAATGTTGAGAAACTGTTTTTGACACAGGTATTGTAACATTCCTTTTCCTTCTACACATACATTGGTCAATACATTTCTCCACAAAACCTTTTCAGTATGGAACATCAAACTATTAAATGACTGATGGCAAATAGAACCATCTATTTCCTTAAAATAGGCATGACCTCACTGTTTGACATGTGAGAATATTGTGTATAATAGCTAATACAATCATATTCATTAGAACAATAATAACAACAATCAATCATAATAGCCATAACATAACAATAACCGTATTAGTAATCTCTTGCATTATTCAATAAAATACTCTTATTTGTGTATTCAGGGAGGCTGTGGAACTACTTTTAAACCTCCCTTTCAGTGCATGTAAGTCTGCGTGTGATCATGGACGTTTTAGTGTGTGTGTGTGTTTTAGTGTGTCTACTGTGTTAAGAGCAGAAGGCAGACTGCAGCTCTTTGAAAGCAGCCTGTCTCCGTTTCCTATCTAGCTCCTGTCTCTTCCGTTCCTCCTGCTCCTCTCGGATCTCAGCCTCAAACTTACTGCCCACCTTCAGAGCCTGCACCTGCACCATACAACACAATTAGATCTACAGTACAGCCAGGATTATATAACACCACTCTAAATCTGTACCTGAAACATTGGATGATGTAACAGACTCAAAAACAGCACAGAACACACACACTATCACTGTATTTCTCTGTCTACCACTAGAGGTTGGATGTGGCATAAGACATGCTGATGTAGAATCCTGCTATGATGGGAAAGATGAGGAATAAATCAGGCCAGCTAATGTAAGTCAGTTCTTAAAATAGCTGAGTGCTATACATCTGGGACACATGTCACACACCCTTCCCTTGTCCAATCAACATGGTTTGTCATGGGCATTGATTCTATAACATTGACACATAAACCAACCTTTTCTCACACATACATACCCTACCGTTTAAAAGTTTGGGATTACTTCAATGTCCTTGTTTTCCATGAAAACATACATGAAATGAGTTGCAAAAATGAATAGGAAATATAGTCAAGACGTTGACAAGGATATAAATAATGATTTTTAATTGAAATAATAATTGTGTCCTTCAAACTTTGCTTTCCTCAAAGAATCCTCCATTTGCAGCAATTACAGCTTTGCAGACCTTTGGTATTGTAGTTGTCAATTTGTTGAGGTAATCTGAAGAGTTTTCACCTCATGCTTCCTGAAGCACCTCCCACAAGTTGGATTGGCTTGATGGGCACTTCTTACTTACCATACGCTCAAGCTGCCCCACAACAGCTCAACAGGGTTGAGATCCGGTGATTGTGCCTGCCACTCCATTATAGACAGAATACCAGCTGACTGCTTCTTCCCTAAATAGTTATTGCATAGTTTGGAGCTGTGCTTTGGGTCATTGTCCTGTTGTAGGAGGAAATTGGCTCCAATTAAGCGCCGTCCACAGGGTATGGCATGAAATTGCAAAATGGAGCAACAGCCTTCCCTCTTCAAGATCCCTTTTACCCTGTACAAATCTCCACATTTATCACCACCAAAGCACCCCCAGACCATCACATGCCTCCACCATGCTTGACATATGGCATCAAGCACTCCTCCAGCATCTTTTCATTTTTTTTCTGCATCTCACGAATGTTCTTCTTTGTGATCCGAATACCTCAAACTTAGATTCGTCTGTCCATAACACTTTTTTCCAATCTTCCTTCTGTCCAGTGTTTGTGTTCTTTTACTTAATCTTTTATTTTTATTGGTCAGTCTGAGATATGGATTTTCTTTGCAACTCTGCCTAGAAGGCCAGCATTCCAGAGTCACCTCTTCACTGTTGATGTTGAGACTGGAGTTTTGCGGGTACTATTTAATGAAGCTGACAGTTGAGGACTTGTGAGGAGTCCGTTTCTCAAACTAGACACTAATGTACTTGTCCTCTTGCTCAGTTGTGCACCGGGGTCTCCCACTCCTCTTTCTATTCTGGTTAGAGCCAGTTTGCGCTGTTCTGTGAAGGGAGCAGTACACAGCGTTGTACCAGATCTTCAGTTTCTTGGCAAATTCTCACATTGAATAGCCTTCATTTCTCAGAACAAGAATAGACTGACTAGTTTCAGAAGAAAGGTCTTTGTTTCTGGCCATTTTGAGCCTGTAATCAAACCCACAAATGCTGATGCTCCAGATACTCAACTAGTCTAAAGAAGGCCAGTTGTATTGCTTCTTTAATCAGGACAACAGTTTTCAGCTGTTCTAAGATAATTGCAAAAGGGTTTTCTAATGATCAATTATCCTTTTAAAATGATCAACTTGGATTAGCTAACACAACGTGCCATTGGAACACAGGAATGGTAGTTACTGATAATTGGTCTCTGTACACCTATGTAGATATCCCATTAAAAATCAGGCGTATCCAGCTACAAAAGTAATTTACAATATTAACAATGTCTCACTGTATTTCTGATGTATGTTATTTTAATGGACAAAAAAATAGATTATTTCAAAAACAAGGACATTTCTAAGTGACCCCAAACTTTTGAACGGTAGTGTACAGATATACATACAGTACCAGTCAAAAGGTTGGACTCCTACTCATTTAATGGTTTTCTTTATTTTTACTATTTTCTACATTGTAGAATAATAGTGAAGACATCAAAACTATGAAATAACACATATGGTATCATGTAGTAACCAAAAAAGTTTTAAACAAAATATATTTTATATTTGAGATTCTTCAAAGTAGCCACCTTGCCTTGATGAAAGCTTTGCAAACTCTTGGAATTCTCTCAACCCGATTAATGAGGTAGTCACCTGGAATGCATTTAAATTAAAATGTGTGCTTTGTTAAAAGTTCATTTGTGGAATTTCTTTCCTTCTAATGCATTTCAGCCAATCAGCTGTGTTGTGACAAGGTAGGTGTAGTATACAGAAGATAGCCGTATTTGGTAAAAGACCAAGTCCATATTATGGCAAGAACAGCTCAAAAAAGCAAAGAGAAATGACAGTCCATCATTACTTTACAACATGGTCAGCCAATTCAGAACATTTCAAGAACTTTGAACGTTTCTTCAAGTGCAGTCGCAAAAACCATCAAGCGCTATGATGAAACTGGCTCTCATGAAGACCACCACAGGAAAGGAAGACCAAGAGTTACCTCGGCTGCAGAGGAAAAGTTCATTAGATTTAACAGCCTCACAAATTGCAGCCCAAATAAAATGCTTCACGGAGTTCAAGTAACAGACAGATCTCAACGTCAACTGTTCAGCGGAGAATCAGGCCTTCATGGTCAAATTGCTGCAAAGAAACCACTACTAAAGGACACCAATAAGAAGAAGAGACTTGCTTGGAAATCTGTCCTTTGATCTGATGAATACAAATTTGAGATTTCTGTTTCCAACCACCTTGTCTTTGTGAGGCGCAGAGTAGGTGAACAGAGGATCTCTGCATGTGTGATTCCCACCATGAAGCATGGAGGAGGTGTGATGGTGCTTTGCAGGCGCTTTGCGGGTGATACAGTCTGTGATGTATTTAGAATTCAAGGAACACTTAACCAGCATGGCTACCACAGCATTCTGCAGCGATACGCCATCCCATCTCATTTGTTTTTCAACATTACAATGACCCCACACACCTCCAGGCTGTGTAAGGGCTATTTGACCAAGGTGAGTGATGGACTGCAGCATCAGATGACCTGGCCTCCACAATCACCTGACCTCAACCCAATTGAGATTGTTTGGGATGAGTTGGACCACAGAGTGAAGGAAAAGCAGCCAACAAATCCTCTGCATATGTGGGAACTCCATCATATGCTGGAAAATAATGTTGGAAAAGCATTCTTCATGAAGCTGGTTGAAAGAATGCCAAGAGTGTGCAAAACTGTCATCAAGGCAAAAGTGTGGCTACTTTGAAGAATCTAAAATATAAAATCTATTTTTATTTGTTTAACACTTTTTTGGTTACTAAATTATTCTATATGTGTTTTTTCATCGTGTTGAAGTCTTCACTATTATTATACAATGTAGAAAATAGTAAAAAATAAAGAAAAACCCTTAAATGAGTAGGTGTCCAAACTTTTGACTGGTAACTGTACACACACACACACACACACACACACACACACACACACACACACACACACACACACACACACACACACACACACACACACACACACACACACACACACACACACACACGCACACACACACACACACACACACTAGAGGTCGACCGATTAATCAGAATGGCTGATTAATTGGGGCCGATTTCAAGTGTTCATAATAATCGTAAATCTGTATTTTTGGGCGCCGATTTTGCCTAATCTTTTTTTTATATACCTTTATTTAACTAGGCAAGTCAATTAACACATTCTTATTTTCAATGACGGCCTAGGAACGGTGGGTTAACTACTGTTCAGGGGCATAACGAAAGATTTTCACCTTGTCAGCTTGGGGGACCAACCTTGCAACCCTACAGTTACTAATGCAATGCTCTAACCACCTGCCTCTCATTGCACTCCACGAGGAGCCTGCCTGTTACGTGAATGCAGTAGAAGCCAAGGTAAGTTGCTAGCTAGCATTAAACTTATCTTATAAAAAACAATCAATCAATCATAATCACTAGTTATAACTACACATGGTTGATGATATTACTCGTTTATCTAGCGTGTCCTGCGTTGAATATAATCGATGCAATGCTGGGGGATGATTTAACAAAAGCGCATTTGCGAAAGAATCACAATCGTTGGACGACTGTACCTAACCATAAACACCAATGCCTTTCTTAAAATCAATACACAGAAGTATATATTTTTCAACCTGCATATTTAGCTTCAAGAAATTCAGGTTAGCAGGCAATATTAACCAGGTGAAATGGTGTCATTTCTCTTGCGTTCATTGCACGCAGAGTCAGGGTATATGCAACAGTTTGGACAGCCTGGCTCATTGCGAACTAATTTGCCAGAATTTTACGTAATTATGACATAACATTGAAGGTTGTGCAATGTAACAAGAATATTTAAACTTGGGGATGCCACCCATTAGATAAAATACAGAACGGTTCCGTATTTCACTGAAATAATAAACGTTTTGTTTTCGAAATGATAGTTTCCGGATTCTACCATATTAATGACCAAAGGCTCGTATTTCTGTGTGTTATTATGTTATAATTAAGTCTATGATTTGATAGAGCAGTCTGACTGAGCAATGGTAGGCAGCAGCAGGCTCGTAAGCATTCATTCAAACAGCACTTTTGTGCGTTTTGCCAGCAGCTCTTCGCAAGCACAGCACTGTTCATGACTTCAAGCCTATCAGCCTAATGGCTGGTGTAACCGATGTGAAATGGCTAGCTAGTTAGCTGGTGTGTGTGCTAATAGCGTTTCAAACGTCACTCACTCTGAGACTTGGAGTAGTTATTCCCCTTGCTCTGCAAGGGCTGCGGCTTTTGTGGAGCGATGGGTAACGCTGCTTCGAGTGTGGCTGTTGTCGATGTGTTCCTGGTTCGAGCCCAGGTAGGGGCGAGGAGAGGGACGGAAGCTATACTGTTACACTGGCAATACTATAGTGCCTATAAGAACATAGAACATCCAATAGTCAAATACTATATTAACAACAACCTATAATCTCTTACCTTAGAATATTGAAGTCTCATGTTAAAAGGAACCACCAACTTTCATATGTTCTCATTTTTATTTTTATTTTTTTTATTTCACCTTTATTTAACCAGGTAGGCTAGTTGAGAACAAGTTCTCATTTGCAACTGCGACCTGGCCAAGATAAAGCATAGCAGTGTGAACAGACAACACAGAGTTACACATGGAGTAAACAATTAGCAAGTCAATAACACAGTAGAAAAAATGGGCAGTCTATATACAATGTGTGCAAAAGGCATGAGGAGGTAGGCGAATAATACAATTTTGCAGATTAACACTGGAGTGATAAATGATCAGATGGTCATGTACAGGTAGAGATATTGGTGTGCAAAAGAGCAGAAAAGTAAATAAATAAAAACAGTATAAAAACAGTATGGGAATGAGGTAGGTGAAAATGGGTGAGCTATTTACCTATAGACTATGTACAGCTGCAGCGATTGGTTAGCTGCTCGGATAGCTGATGTTTGAAGTTGGTGAGGGAGATAAAAGTCTCCAACTTCAGCGATTTTTGCAATTCGTTCCAGTCACAGGCAGCAGAGTACTGGAACGAAAGGCGGCCAAATGAGGTGTTGGCTTTAGGGATGATCAGTGAGATACACCTGCTGGAGCGCGTGCTACGGATGGGTGTTGCCATCGTGACCAGTGAACTGAGATAAGGCGGAGCTTTACCTAGCATGGACTTGTAGATGACCTGGAGCCAGTGGGTCTGGCAACGAATATGTAGTGAGGGCCAGCCGACTAGAGCATACAAGTCGCAGTGGTGGGTGGTATAAGGTGCTTTAGTGACAAAACGGATGGCACTGTGATAGACTGCATCCAGTTTGCTGAGTAGAGTGTTGGAAGCCATTTTGTAGATGACATCGCCGAAGTCGAGGATCGGTAGGATAGTCAGTTTTACTAGGGTAAGCTTGGCAGCGTGAGTGAAGGAGGCTTTGTTGCGGAATAGAAAGCCGACTCTTGATTTGATTTTTGATTGGAGATGTTTGATGTGAGTCTGGAAGGAGAGTTTGCAGTCTAGCCAGACACCTAGGTACTTATAGATGTCCACATATTCAAGGTTGGAACCATCCAGGGTGGTGATGCTAGTCGGGCATGCGGGTGCAGGCAGCGATCGGTTGAAAAGCATGCATTTGGTTTTACTCGCGTTTAAGAGCAGTTGGAGGCCACGGAAGGAGTGCTGTATGGCATTGAAGCTCGTTTGGAGGTTTGATAGCACAGTGTCCAAGGACGGGCCGGAAGTATATAGAATGGTGTCGTCTGCGTAGAGGTGGATCAGGGAATCGCCCGCAGCAAGAGCAACATCATTGATATATACAGAGAAAAGAGTCGGCCCGAGAATTGAACCCTGTGGCACCCCCATAGAGACTGCCAGAGGACCGGACAGCATGCCCTCCGATTTGACACACTGAACTCTGTTTGCAAAGTAATTGGTGAACCAGGCAAGGCAGTCATCCGAAAAACCGAGGCTGTTGAGTCTGCCGATAAGAATATGGTGATTGACAGAGTCGAAAGCCTTGGCGAGGTCGATGAAGACGGCTGCACAGTACTGTCTTTTATCGATGGCGGTTATGATATCGTTTAGTACCTTGAGTGTGGCTGAGGTGCACCCGTGACCGGCTCGGAAACCAGATTGCACAGCGGAGAAGGTACGGTGGGATTCGAGATGGTCAGTGACCTGTTTGTTGACTTGGCTTTCGAAGACCTTAGATAGGCAGGGCAGGATGGATATAGGTCTATAGCAGTTTGGGTCCAGGGTGTCTCCCCTTTGAAGAGAGGGATGACTGCGGCAGCTTTCCAATCCTTGGGGATCTCAGACGATATGAAAGAGAGGTTGAACAGGCTGGTAATAGGGGTTGCGACAATGGCGGCAGATAGTTTCAGAAATAGCGGGTCCAGATTGTCAAGCCCAGCTGATTTGTACGGGTCCAGGTTTTGCAGCTCTTTCAGAACATCTGCTATCTGGATTTGGGTAAAGGAGAACCTGCAGAGGCTTGGGTGAGGAACTACGGGGGGCGGAGCTGTTGGCCGAGGTTGGAGTAGCCAGGCGGAAGGCATGGCCAGCCGTTGAGAAGTGCTTATTGAAGTTTTCGATAATCATGGATTTATCGGTGGAGACCGTGTTTCCTAGCCTCAGTGCAGTGGGCAGCTGGGAGGAGGTGCTCTTGTTCTCCATGGACTTCACAGTGTCCCAGAACTTTTTGGAGTTGGAGCTACAGGATGCAAACTTCTGCCTGAAGAAGCTGGCCTTAGCTTTCCTGACTGACTGCGTGTATTGGTTCCTGACTTCCCTGAACAGTTGCATATCACGGGGGCTATTCGATGCTATTGCAGTCCGCCACAGGATGTTTTTGTGCTGGTCGAGGGCAGTCAGGTCTGGAGTGAACCAAGGGCTGTATCTGTTCTTGGTTCTGCATTTTTTGAACGGAGCATGCTTATCTAAAATGTTCTGAGCAAGGAACTCAAACTTTTTTACATGGCACATATTGCACTTTTACTTCTCCAACAATTTGTTTTTGCATTATTTAAACCAAATTGAACATGTTTCATTATTTATTTGAGGCTAAATGGATTTTTATTGATGTATTGTATTAAGTTAAAATAAGTGTTCATTCAGTATTGTTGTAATTGTCATTATTACAAATACATTTTAAAAACGTGTCTGATTAATCGGCATCGGCTTTTTTTGGTCCTCTAATAATCGGTTATCGGTATCGGCGTTGAAAAATCAAAATCGGTCGACCTCTAACACACACACACCACACACCACACACCACACACACACACACACACACACACACACACACACACACACACACACACACACACACACACACACACATCTCTCTCTCTCTCTCCTCTTCCTCCATCCCAGTCCTACCTTAGCCTCGAAAAAGGCCCGTGCCCCCATGACTCCCTCTGTGGAGACGTCTATCTCAGACAGTCTGGCCAGAGCCATCAGACCACTCTCCTCCAGCAGCTCGCCTGCAGCTGCTCGCCTGAAGATCAGCAGGAACTGGAGGAGAAAGGAAAACATCAAGGTGGGTAAGAGAGGCTCAGGCAGAACTATACATATCTATACTTTTTGGATCAGTAGATTGTAAAATATATACATAGACACAGAGTTGTATTACAGTGCACTGCGCATTGTGAAATAAACAGAATATGTTATTGTAGGTCATTTTTTGCTCTAAAATGGCTATGAAATGACTTTTTTTGTCAAATATAGGGTCCTACATTTAATGTACTGCCACACCAATTGTGTTTCATAGCTTGCAATCCCTACAAAGCTTCACTTAAGTGATCATGCCCAAGAAGCCCGTGTTTGGAGGATATATTGGCACGGGTGTTCGTCCGGTAAACTGTGCCAAAATATCCTCCAAACACCGGCCATTGAGGGCATTATCACTTTATACAACGGGTTACCAACATATTCAAATAATGATGGACATATTTTCATTAAAAAGTTATTTTTATGAATTTATTCATACTATTTCATCCTTCCACAAGATATAGTCCCGACACAAATCTAGGGTTGCTGCCCAAACTGGGTGGTCGTTCGTTCTATTGGTCCGGTTGTTAGAGACGCGACCCAGACGTTCAGTCTTTTTTTTCTGTATCCGTGGACGCGAGCGATCCAGTCGTTTGTTCTAAATGTAGCTTTGCAATACTGGCTGGCAATTTTCTTATCCCTTACTTGCTAGCTAGCCAACTACGGCTAACTTACAGTCACTTCAAAAAGTGCAGCCAGAATAACAGCAAAGTAGCTGCATTTGCATTTGTTTAAGCTGCTTTCTAGAGACATTTATTTGGAAACATCCATAACAATGAGATAATGAGGCACGATTTCGCCTGGCATAGAAAATGTGCTCTCTCGTCAGTACACTGTTGTTCAGAGGAGCTAGCCAACAACACAGCTAACACAATCACTTCAAACTGGAGCTGGAAAGATTGCGAATTAGCTCCTGAGAAGGGAGAGGGAGGGGGTAGGAAAGAGAAGGAGGGAGACAGGGAGAGTGGGAGGAAGAAGAGAGAGGGAAGGGGTAGAAAAGAGAAGGAGAGCCCTAGGACAGCAACAGCAACACAATTAGACCCAACCAAATCATGAGAAAACAAAAAGAGAATTACTTGAAACATTGGAAGGAATTTACCAAACAACAGAGCAAACTAGAATGCTATTTGGCCCTAAAACAGAGGGTACACAGTGGCAGAATACCTGACCACTGTGACTGACCCACAATTAAGGAAAGTTTTGACTATGTACAGACTCAGTGAGCACAGCCTTGCTATTAAGAGACCCCCCCATACACACAGAGTGATATGGAGACACAGCCTTTTACAGACAGTCCTGAGAGCAGTGCAGTGCCTTCAGAAAGTATTCATACCTCTTGACTTATTACACATTTTGTTGTTACAGCCTGAATTCAAAATTGCGAGAAAATCCCCAATAATAATGTCACCCACCTACCCACAATACCCCATAATGATAACGTTTAATGTTTGCACATTTATTAAAAATGAAATTCTGAAATTTACATAAGTATTCACACCCCTGTCTTGCCATAGATTTAAGTAAAAACTGTAACTTGGCCACTCAGGAACATTCATGGTCTTATTGGTAAGCAACTCCAGTGTAGATTTGGCCTTGTGTTTTAGGTTATTGTCCTGCTGAAAGGTGAATTCCTCTCCCAGTGTCTGGTGGAAAACAGACTGAACCAGGTTTCCTCTAGGATTTTGCCTGTGCTTAGCTCCATTCCGTAAATTATCTTAAATTATCCTGAAAAACTCCCTTGTCCTTAAAGATTACAAGCATACCCATAACATGACCCAGCCACCACTATGCTTGAAAATATGGAGAGTGGTACTCAGTAATGTGTTGTATTGGATTTGCCACAAACATAACACTTTTTATTCAGGACAAAAAGATAATTGCTTTGCCACATGTTTTGCAGTATTAATTTAGTGCCTTGTTTCAAAGAGGATGCATGTATTGAAATATTTGTATTCTGTACAGGCTTCCTTCTTTTCACTCTGTCAATTAGGTTAGTATTGTGGAGTAACTACAATGCTGTTGATCCATCCTCAGTTTTCTCCTTTCTCCTATCAACTCTGTAACTGTTTTAAAGTCCCCATTGGCATCATGGTGAAATCTCTGAGAGGTTTCCTTCCTCTCCGGCTACTGAGTTTGGAAGGACACCTGTATTTTTGTAGTGACTGGGTGTATTGATACACCATCCAAAGTGCATTAAAAATGTTACATGTTCAAAGGGATATTCAATATCTGTAGTTTTATTTTTAATCATCTGCCAATAGGGGCACTTCTTTGCGAGGCATTAGAAAACCTCCCTGGTCTTTGTGTTTGAATCTGTGTTTGAAATTCACTGTTCGACTGAGGGACCTTACAGATAATGTTTGGGGTACATTAATGTCATTTAAAAAATCATGTCTAACATTAGTATTGCACACAGGGTGAGTCCATGCAACTTACTATGTGACTTGTTAAGCACATTTACACTCCTGAAAGTATTTAGACTTGCCATAACAAAGGGGTTAAAAACTTATTAACTCAAGACATTTCAGCTTTTCCTTTTTAATTAAGTAGCAAAAATTCTAAACATAAAAATAACATGTTTCTACTTTGACATTATGGGGTATTGTGTGTAGGCCAATGACAACGAAAATATCAATTGAATCCATTTTAAATTCAGATTGTAACACAACAAAATGTTGGAAAGTCAAGTGTGAATACTTTCTGAAGGCACTATATGTTTTACTGCAGTTAGAAAATACACACTGTAATTAACAGGCCTCTATGAGGCACACACACACACACACACACACACACACACACACACACACACACACACACACACACACACACACACACACACAGGGAAATTGACATGGAAGTAGACAATACAGTACACACACCTCTCTGTAGCTCAGCTTGCCGTCGAAGTCCTCATCCACCTCTTTGATCATGTTCTTGAGGCCCAGGTGGGTCTGAGGAGCTCCCAGCTTCTCCATCATCATCTTCAGCTCCATCAGGTCTATGAAGCCGTCCTTACCACTGTCAAACCTACAGAAAGAAGAGGGTTGATCCATGAA